>NC_134704.1:32915010-33125010 GCF_043290135.1 Rhipicephalus microplus | reverse complement strand
GTCAGTTAATTCGAAAGAATTAAATGTAGAAAAAAACATTGAATAACGTGAACTAGGAAACCCCATACAGCAAAAGTGGTTTGTAAGCACGTTTTCAAGCCCGTAGGATCAAGTCTAGGATAAAGTATCTCTCATTCAGACACCGTATATTCAGGCACGGTCCCCGCATCAGCTGCGGAGGGGCACATCCGAATTATACGGTAACCCCTAATGTCAGTCTCAATCACCCAACAGACGTCCGGTTCCTCATACACGTTGCTCAGCCCTCTCGACATTGACGGATATTTCCGTCTCCCTCCCAATTTAGCGCTGTGGCGATGCACGTTTCCCCGCAACGCATCCTGATCCACTTAACGATCGGCTCGAAAGATAAGGACCGCAGGCCGTATAATGAATGCACTGCGTGAAATACAGCAGTGAGCGATTGTGTGATAACGAACATTACACGGTCGCTAAAACAAGGTTACTCAGGAGCCGGTAGATGATGCACGGCGCGCGTGCATCAACGGGGCAGCGACGCTCTGCAACGCGGAACAAGCGGAGAATGAACCACGCCGATGGTTCATTGAACTCATTACGTCCATTAAGGAGATGCGCGCGTCATTCGGCCGCTGAGCTCGTCATCTTACTGCTGCCCGCGAGACCGTGGTGTCATTCTCGATTCGTTATTTTTGCGCGTGCGCTGTTGTTATCGGGTGGTATGGGCAGGCCGTTTATACAGCTGCCCGCTTCCGCATAATGAAGGCGTTGTTAACACGGGCCCCTCTTTGTCGTCCGGTCAGAGCCCTTCGTCGGCGGTAATTATAATCACTTTGTGAAGCGTTCCACGTTTTGCTGACGCTGAATGATCCTTCCTTGTTCCCCCGATCGTATACGTGGCACCCTTCATACGCGAGGGTTGGGCCCTCCTTTCGCGTGTATCAGCGTTGCATGGTGCGCCATCAGGAGACCTGTGTTATAGCGATACATGTAAGTATAATTAAGCGTAACGTGTTTCTGTTACGTAGAAGACGTTACAAAGTCTCTAGTCAACAATATTGACGGGATGATCAGGAAGGTGTGTACGTCGAGCCTGGCTTGAAGTGGTACCCAAGTAATTGATTGATATGTAAGGTTGAAACGCCCCAAAACCACCATATGAATAAATGGTACGTAAGTGCTGCTTCAGTTTTTAGTACCTATAAAGTAGGAATCTGCAACCTTTCGAGGTCGGGGGCAGAGATGTATGAAACCGACAGGGGAGGGGTAATAAAGGGAGCGGGGCGGACGCGGGCTAGAAACAAGTTAAATGTGGCTGCAGAACGCACAACTTAATGACAAGCTGTTGAAATGTAATTGGCGTGGCACTTTAGTCTGACCATTCTTTGCCAGGAGAAATATACCAGATAGCCCTCACGCTGCATGTCTTGCTGATATATGACTCCCGTCTGCTGATATATATCTCCCTGAAAGGCGTGCCTCATAGTTTCTACCGGTCCATAAGGGATACCCGAAACATCTATGGCTGAGAATCACTGAATTAAACGAACAAAACGCGAGCGCGTGACTACAAATTGCGCGACACCGGCCGAGGTGTTCTTGCTTTTTTTGTCTTTTTTTTTTCTGAAGATTGAGTGAGTCACCTGTACAGTTCCCGTTCCCTGTTGATAATGCTGAACATCCGGTGCACACTCTTTAGAAGTTAGAGGTTATTCTCGCACGTTTCTAAAACTGAAATTCGAAGCCTTTTCACTATAATTTGAGGATACATAGCCAGTGGCTTCACGATCTCTATATGCGTCAAGAGAGAAAGGGGCCCCACGATTGGTGAGAAGTTTCACCGCAGAGTATCGAGGCACTTGTGAAAGAGGCTTAATAATATTGTGCCGGAGGCGAGATATAGATTTCTTCACATCCATCAGCCAGACGATATGGCCGATGAGCACCGCGTGGAGGCGCTTCACATTTACTCGTCGTCTTCATCTTTTGCGACCACCGCACTGGTTTGTGTCCATGTTGTACTGTAACATCATGTGGCTTTTTACGTCCCAAAACCACGACGTGATTATGGGAGACGACGCTAGGGGAGGACTCCAGAAATGTTGACCGTCTGGCGTTCTTTAAAGGGCCACTGAAACGGTTTTTTTTTTTCACGTTCCGTTTTTCATTAGACCACTACTGGAGCAAATAATTGGCATCAGAGTTAAATCGAAACACCCATTATTAATGGAGCTAAGAGTACTGAAAAAGGTGCCCTCCTCCTCCGCTCCGCCTTTCACCCTCAACTGCCCTCAACTCTTCCTTCGAGCTCTCGGGGCTATAAGATACGCCTTCACGGCGCCTGCGTCACGATGTGTCGTGACAGCTCATACGCGTGAATCCCGCCGCCGATCCAATACCGGCAGTCAGTGCTGCGCGTTCCACAGCCAATCAGATCAGCTGGAAACGATGACGTCAGTGGGGCAGAGCGTGTCGCTTGTTGTATGGGCGGTAGAAAACGTGTTTGGTCGAGTCGCAGCGACCTGCAGCGATCTGGAGCGATTCACAGCTTTAAGGCGTTGTAATAAATTACACAGTTTACGCAGAGAGCTCAAATAAGTCTCTAAATTCCCCTTGGGACTTGGTCTACCGGCCCAATGGGTTTGTGATAAATTGCCAAGACCGTTTCAAGGTCCCTTTAACATGCACTGCCATCGCACAGTACACCGGCCTATATAGCATTTTACCTCCGTCTAAATGAGACCACCACGACCGGTATCGAACCTGTGACCTTTGGGTCAGCAACCGAGCACCAACGAGGTCGACTGTGAAAAAGGCTTCGCAGTGGAAAGGCGCCCCTGTGGGAAAGGGATGCACGGACAAGGTGTGCCATAAATTGTTGTGCTGCGCCCCATTTTGTTAGTGGTCATGATGCGCGCCTGAATCTTTGGTCACATACATCTCTGCCGTAAAAATGAAATCGTTTCGTGACATAAGTTTCACTTGAAAACGCAAGCGCCGTGACAGAACATTTCGCACTGTCTTGGTGGTGGCAGTGGTGATGATTTATGGTCCATACTTGTCAAAAAAAAAAGAACATAGTCGACATTACGGGAATGCCTATACCTCCACATAGGTGAGAGTTTTGTAACCGTCTCCGCGAACGGCGCGCGTGCAACGTTCTCTAACGGTGCAAGGTTCGCTGCAAGAGGGATCCGACGTTTTCTTCGACCCGCAAAGAATGCGAAATGACGCTGGTATGTGGACTTACACGATTGTGCCGCCCTTGCTCAAAGCTCGCCGCGCAGGAATCGAGCACTCTGGACATTCCTCACGCTCGACATAGCGTTCCCAGCGGTCGCGAACATGCTCAACTCTCCCGCAGTATCCAAGTCAAGAAAGGGAAAAGAGAGAGAGAAAGAAAATCGAGCAAGACAAAGAGCATGAGTAAAATGAAACAGAGAGAAAGACGGAATCTCGCTCGACATACCATTCACAGCAGTCGCGAACGTGCTCAACTCTCAGGCAGCATCCAAGTCAAGAAAGGGAAAAGAGAGAGAAAGAAAATCGAGCAAGACAAAGAGCACGAGAAAAGGGAAACCAAGAGAAAGAACGAAATGAAGGGATAAAGAAAGAAAGAGCCCCAGTATAGACAGACAGATGCGCCGTCGTCATGAACTAACTACCAAGTTTGGGCGTGCGTCGCACTTCTTGCCGAGGCAATTATACATCGGTCGCGTGACTTTGCTCTGCCGCCGCCCATAAGATGAGACAGAAAAGAACACAGCCAGAAATGGCGCGCGCAGAGACTTGTGCGGTGAAGACAGGTAGCGAACAACAAGCGGTGCCCCTATTCACAGACGGGAATGCGCCTCGGAGAATTCTTCTCGACGCATGCCGCAGAAGGAAGACAAGCAACTGGTGCTCTCGGACCGTGGCGGTGGAACTTCTGTGTTTTTACGTGCAGCGCCATGTAGAACGTCGCGACTATTGCAATCGTCTTGGCGGAACGCGGTATACGCGAGTACAATAGCGTGCATGGCTCTTGATGAATAGAAAGCGGTGTATATAGGAGGAAAGAAGCGAAAAATGTGATTTGTTTTGCTCATCCGCAAGAAGCCTGCAGCTCGCGCCTGCGTGATGTTGTTGTACCGAAGACTGCGGAACCAGGTTTGCTGTACACGCGATAACTGTGGAGCGAAATAAATCAACAAACGTCGCACGCTTTCAGTGTGTTGTCTTGTACGGCTTCTTGACTCGGAGCTTGCTGCGTCGCGTTTGTTGTCGCCGTGCCATGCATGCTGTGTGGTTCTGTGCTGGTTTCTGGAATTCACCACATCCCGCGTGAACAATCTATTTATTGTGCGTGATTGGGCGGCAAAGTTCTGCACCGTAAAGAGCAGATACGTTTGAAACTGTATGTGCGTTCGTGTTGTGTAAAATCGTAGCCTGCAGGACCCACTGTACGAAATGATGGACGACGAACGACAATTCGTTGTTGATTTATTCACAAGTGCTGGCACGAGGACCACCATAATCAAGACCTCCGTATAATGACCTACGATCACCTAATACGTTCTCACGTCCCATGCGTTCATGGTGAAAATGTGCTCGTAGGGCATGATAGCTTTAGCAGCGGTACATGCCTTTGAGAATGGAGCGGCGTCTGCGCCGTATCGTGCACTTACGAGGACGCGCCCTTCAGCGGCTTCTGTCGGAGCCTTGTCCTGAACCTGATACGGCGCTCTAGGTGAACAACGACGGAGCGCATATGTATTACGTTAGGAGGAGAAACAGCTACGTGAAAACTCAAGAGACAGACAGCGGCATCAGCCAATGCAGTAACCGGATACACGCTTTGTGCTGGAATATCAGGAAAAAGGTGAATAAAAGGTTCCAGACAAAGATACGATCAATGTGGACAAAAAAGAAAAAAAAAGTTCGGCAGATTCCACGTACCTGAGAATCGACGTCATGCGAAGCATGCGGAAGGAAGGTGACCATGTTGCAATATTTTTATTGAGCAACACGTCATGAAAAAACGATAAACATATGTACAAATGTTGCACACACAGAGATATATGTTGAAGAGTTGCAGAGGTTTATATAACCAGTTGTTTGCACTTGCGCAACGATGTCAACTGGAACATGCGTATTAGCAACACTAGAAGCTGATATGGAGCGCTGATGCTCGCGAAGATGCTGGCCCTGGACACTGGTACATAAAACAACTTCGGTGCATGGCATTTAACCACAATTGACGTTAACCCGACATGATGGCTGTATCGAAGGGGTACATATGCAATGTTTATAAAATTGGGTTTGCAGCACTGCAACCACTTTTGAAGTTACACGAAGATTAGCGTTTAATTATTTGAAGAGTAGTTCCGACACCTGGCATAGCTCTGTGGTAAAATGCTTCATTGCCACGCAGAATGCTTTGGTTCAATTCCAGCTGGGTACGTACTAAGTGTCAATCACCTGTGGCACATACCGGCATACCAGCGGCACATACCCGCCCGTGGGTATGTGCCACTGTCTGGTGGTGAGTATTTGACGACGTACGCGACGGGATTGTGACATTATGTCTTGATCAGCGCGTCATATTTGTCAAACCATCTTACCTCCCATGCTAAATTTGGTTCAAGCCAAGTTAAGGAGGTGACCACGAGAGTAGTAAGCGGCTAGAGAGATAGGTATACGCTCAAAGACACCGAAGTTCGCTAAGAAATGCTTCGAATTTAAAAGGTGGAGTTTTCACTAACTTATGCAAGGCTTGACGTTATGAAAGTGCTCAATTATGAAGTCAAATCTGGTTGCTTATGCGCTACTGCGAGGCTATTGCTAGATCATGATAGGATGTTCCTATTGTTTGTTTCTAGATTGTTAGCTATAGAGAATGCTAAGCGGTTGCTTCTCGGCGCAGAAAGTTTCGAGTCAAATCGCAGTCACAAAGGCGACACAAATGTACAAACTTCAGAGCATAAACAGGCACTGAAACTGGTACAATAATTGTAACACAAGCAAAAACGTTTAGGTCAGGTTCAAAGCCAACCTGTTGATGCACAGCAGGAGCAACGCTAGGCGTTTCGCTTAACAAAAAAAGACACCACTGGCTGGGACTGCACCGGTAAACGTGTGCTTGCTCATCAGCCAAACAGAAGCGCTTACAGCTTGTCAGACTATATATATCAAGCTCCAGCGGTGCTGCCGAGATGGTATACGACAGCGACGACCAGCCTTCGGAATCCGCAAGTTTGCGGATCGGAAGGTACGCCATAGAGGGGTGCTAGGGAACAAACAGAGGGACGAAAGCAACCACAGAGGTAGCAAAGCAGACGGCACAAAGGCTAAGACTACTGAAAGCCAAAAAGCGAAACCGAAAAAAGACAAACCAGGGCGAGACAAGTACGAATGACGCCGCCGACGACAGCGCAAGTTTTCGCCTCGCCGTGCCAGAACAAATGCGTGCGCAGATTGAGGCCAGCCGGAGGCGTTTCTTGCACGCTTGTCTTTCACTTGGGGAGGAGCTTTTTTTTTTTCTCTCTTCGCGTTCGCGTGTGTCTAAAGCCAACGCCGAAAGAGGAGCGTTCGATTCTTTTTCGCCAATGTTGACACGCGCCCGAGACTGCGGAATGGCGACGACTCGGCGCATCCATCGCCGGGAGCGGTGACAGTTTTCTGTTCGGGCACGTCGCCATTCCAGTTCCAATGGAACAAAAGCCCTCGACCGCCTATATACTTTGGTGTAGCACAGAACCAAGTCTCATAGTCGCTCGAACTTCGTGGGAAATTTCTTTTTGCTCGCGGTATGCCTCACAGCGAGCGTACAGGCTGCTCTACCACCGTGGACGCCGGCCTCAAGGAACACGCTGCAATCGATGTGTTCGTTCCTCCGTGGTTCGCGAGTTAAAAAAATAAACGTGACCCCTCCCATTCCCCTTCCTTTTTTTCTTAGTCTTGCAGTAGAAACACGTACTTTTGCGTGGTTGTCTGCGGAGCGCAGGCATGCGCACGTCTGTACGCACAACACGAGTGTGTGTGTATGCGCGTGGCCCGTCGGGTTGGCGTGATATTTCGGCACCGAGGAACCCAACTATGCTCGCAGCGTGTGCCGAGCGAACGCGGAACCAACTCTTAAAAATAGATCGTTTCGTTGCCCCCCGTGCGATATAACAGAAGGGCGTTGTTGCTTATTTTTAAGAGTATCCCAAGCGTCCAATGCGGGGCTGTATAAGACAGCAAACTTTAATTTAAAGACTGTAGAGACGAGTGGTAGCAGGTGTCGCTTCGCGAAATGTGGTGGTCCTGTGGCGAAAGAATGTGCGCAGGTTGATATTGCAGACCCTAGCTCTGGTTAAAGGGTTAGCTGAAATAACTTTTACGTTGAAATAATTCGGTGCTGTGGGGATTGTAATATCTGTGTCTAAGTCGACTAGAGAGGTGAAGTCACGAACGGGAGGTGCATGATACGAAAATCAGCAGACGTAATGCTTGGTGTGATACAATTTATAACACTTATAAGAGCAGGGGTGCGTGAAAACTTATCGATGAGTCGTCCTAAGAAACTGTCCCTATCTATCTATCTATCTATCTATCTATCTATCTATCTATCTATCTATCTATCTATCTATCTATCTATCTATCTATCTATCTATCTATCTATCTATCTATCTATCTATCTATCTATCTATCTATCTATCTATCTATCTATCTATCTATCTATCTATCTATCTATCTATCTATCTATCTATCTATCTATCTATCTATCTATCTATCTATCTATCTATCTATCTATCTATCTATCTATCTATCTATCTATCTATCTATCTATCTATCTATCTATCTATCTATCTATCTATCTATCTATCTATCTATCTATCTATCTATCTATCTATGTCAACTTAAATCCAGTGTCAATATTTAACATTGTTATTCTTAGCAATGACCATTAAACCTTTTTCTTTTTTTATGGTTGTCATATAAAACTTGATTTTGAAACATAGAATAATATAATATTCATATCTACTTTGTATACCCCTGCGCCACGGTACTGAAACAAATTTATAATAGTGTAATCATTCCTTATGAGTCATGACTCGCTTGTTGCTAGGCCGGTTGATTTATTATTAAGAGCGAAATAATGTGCCTCCTGCTTCCTTCACTGTTTACTTTGCGTTGTATCTAGCCTTCCCTTTGTTTCCTTGTAGAAGGTTGCAGACGTGACGTTCAAAAATAGGAAAAATAATTTCGTGTTCTATCCGGTCTTGTTTGTCCTGAAAACAACGTCGTTATTATTCCATCAGAGACCGCCTCTGCGTACCAGGTATTTGCATTTTTGTGAACAGAGTGCCTTGGATGCACGGATGAACTTTCATTTTCAATAACTCCTTTGAAATTTTTTTTATCTCCCTGCCAACATATGTATGAGCCCCGAGAGCTGCCAGGCATACGGGCATGCAGACCTGTTCGTGGGAGCAAACTGAAATAAATGACACGTTCTTGAGCAGCTGTGCGGCAACACAGGAGGATGTAATATCTGGCGCCGTATGTACGCCGTAGCAGGGCCTGGTGAATTATGGCCTTCACCGGCAAAACGGCCATTTTCTGGGTTTAAACTTCCATTTTAACTCGGAGCTCCATCGCTCTTCTCTCACATCAGCATACGGGCTCTATATCCTTGGCCACGCGAGTTCTTTTAGTAAAAAAAAAGGAAAAATAAATATTATGAATTGAAAAAAAACTGAACGACGTAGCCGGAGTTAAGTGTATGGTCTAGGACCTGTTTGAATTGTGGAGGGGCTTGCAAGTTTCAGGAAATATTTACTGCGATGATGTAGGAGGATGACCTGCTTGGGACATGCGAGCGTGATTACAGGAGCTGCCTGTGAAAGCCTAGTTAGTACCAGCATTATTAGCAATATGTTTTTTATCTACTCAAGCTTTAGAGACATAAACGCTGAACATTTTTTCTAATTTTCTGTTGCGAAAAGACTTTACAGCACATTCTGTATTGGCTACACCTGGTGCCGCGGTCTATGTGTATGGTACTCGACGGCTGGAATCCCGGCCATGGCGACCGCATTTCTGATGGAATCAAACATGGTTGAGGCCCGTGTGATTGGATTCAGGTGCCCGTTAAAAAAACCCAGGTGATCGAAATTTCAGGCGCCCTACAATACGGAGTTTCTCATAATCATATATGGTGGTCTCGGGTCGTTAAACCCGAAGAACTATTATTTATCTAGCCATAATGTACAGAGACAATCGCGTGTCATTACACCAGCTCGCTTTAATCGAAGAACGATTTCAGAGGACAAAAATAGCCTCGAAATGTCAATCTCACACTCCTAAGTCATTGTAGACAGGCCTGCCGCGGGGGGGGAGGGGGCTGAAGTTTGAGCCCTTCTCAAAATTTGGATGGAGGTTTGTGTTTTACCGAGAACATAAACAAAAATAGGTGCTTTTCAAGGCCTTCAACAGGTGCCCTCCCTCCTCCACACACACACATACGCACACAAACAGTTTTCTGGCTACGCTCCTGCAGGGAGGGCTTAAGAAGGCACTGTTACAAAAACAGGCCTTTGTGTGTATGTGCATGCGAAGGAACTACATGTATGTTTGACATACCCTATCATGCACTGCAGCAACTATATGACGCGGATAAAAATGATTCCCATTGCCATAATGTCCGGTATAGGTTTGTTGTGTTGTTATAAATTTACAAGAAATACACAATTAGCAAGAAAGCAAGTGAAAAGCTCTGAGGTGCGCCAGGAAAGGTTAATATTGAATCTGCCACGCGGTCGCTTCCGAGCAAATCCGTGTGGAGAAAATGCCTTTCAAGAGATTCGTTGGTTGGTAGCGTCATGCTAGTGTAGTTATCTTCAACTTACTGTATTAAGTTTGCTTCTCTTCTGTTTCTAGATTCGTGTTCGAGGCCAGCTTGCGCAGTAGTGTGGGTCATCTCTAAACGATTACTTAATGATATTTATTTCCTCGTATCAACGGTTCACTTGTGCCACTGAAAGAACTTTCCACTGTTTTTTACTGAACGGATGATGTAAGAACCACTGATAACTAGAATTCTGAAAACACACGTTCCTCCTTAAGAACTTCATGTGGCAAATCTCCTCCTCAATTCTTAATGGACTGCAGTTCTTTATATAGGGGCGGCATGTTCCATAGCGCTTGACAGCGCAAGCGTTCCACTATATCCACTACTTTTTTTTTTATCTTTTTCTTTATGGCACCTTCCTCGTATACTACGATGATTAGACTGCCTTGTCCGTCAGTTCGAACCCTCAATCCAATGCGTGAATAGCAGAATGAGTCGCGTCCGAATCATGGCAACAGGGCGTTTATAGAGCCGCGCTATACAGGGTGGCACTTTATTTACAAAGACGCACCGGCTCTCTGGCACGCTGGCATTGGCCGCGTCTTTCCCTCTTAAGATTCTATCTCGCTTAGGCACCCATGAATTGTGGCTTCTTGAAGTGCGCCGACGCCGTCGATGGGTGGGCCTGATACGGGGTTAAATACGGCCTGCCCCTCCCCCTCGTCTCCCTCCTACGTCGAGCGCAGTTTTCGCGGTCGCCCGCGGCGAATGAACCCTCTTGCGTACAGTGCGGGAGTTCACAGCACTGGCTTTCGCGCAGCGCGAGACGCACGCACTCTAGCGGCGAGGTCGCGAAGCTACCGGTCGTTCGACGCGCCGGCGCGACGGTGCATGTTGCCGCTGGCGGTCTAGACTACGGCGAGATAAACTGTTTCGGGGACGAGTTTTCGGGGATTGGGTTGCGGAATGGCAGACATTAAGCAACAACGGCAGGCCCTTGTGTCAGATACTACGTGGAATGCCATTCCTGGCGTGACTTTGTGCATGTATGTTTGTGAGATTTCGGTGAGCGAAACAAGAGATATGACGAAGACAGCATACGAATGTGTTTAGTAGCGCGGGCAGATGCGTTCCGAAATTAACACCCGGTGTCATTACACGCTCTGATGACGGTGGTTTCTAAGTGTACTAAAGCTAAAGTTTTCAATTAAGCCATGAGCGGAAGTTCCATTCGGGTGCCATGCGTGCAAGGCCTCGTCTGTGGTAGCAGTAGTATTATATATAGGATAGCGGTACTATGATACTCGAAGCTATTATTCAGGTTTTGGTAATAGTAAAGTAGTACTCTCCTGATCTATGTCAATCTATGTCAATCTTTGATCGCGGTTGATATGCCCCTAATAAAATCAAGCGCAGATATTTGCGTATCCTTTCCGTTTTATACACTATTACCTTCTTGATGACGATGATGCTTCTTCATTATCGCTTTTTACTCATTTTGGCGGATCGGCCAAGAAATCAATATCTGAACATTTCGATGCCACTTTAAAGAAAACGTAACAATAAAGCAAGAAAATAAGAGGAAATACATCACAATAAATTGCACAACCAGATCAGATAGCTTTATAGGTAACCTTAGCAGAACAACCTATAATAAAGATACAAGCGCTTAACACTTCTATTACAATTTACTCTCAGAATTTGTCCTTCTTTTATGCTACCTTGTTTTATTTTTTAAATTGGGATCAACATTTTTATTCCTGCTTCACCTTTAATTTCGCCTAAGTAGGCGCGAAATGCAACTCACGCGCCCATAAAATATCTATCTACGGTTCTCAACAGATAAGTTAGCTTTCTGCTGTCCGGCGAGCTGGTTGTTCTGAGAATCGCTGGATTTCTTTATTGTGGACACACAGACAAACTAAGGTTAATTGGTCAGCCTTTAAGAAAATTTTATATCTTCTTATTCCACTCGCAATGCTGCGTGACCGTTATATTTTTCTGCTCGTAAGCGGGTGTGCACAATGTATTTTAAAGTAGTTGTTGCTCACCTATTGATCGTGGCGCATACCCACTATGGGGGTAATCATCGTCGTCATTAACATGCGCGGCGCGTGAGGTCACAAGCACCGCGTGACCTCGTGATACCTACTCGCGATAACCGCAGAGCGTTAGGCCTATCGCAACTGTATCTTCCGACGAATGTGGTTCGCGCCAGGAACTGATAGTTGCCTAGCTTGTCCGAGTGTTTTACCTGCGTGCATTCAGCTTTTCAGCCGAGGCGAATGGACAAGATCGTCAGGTGGGTCATATCTCATGTTTTTATTGCGAAGTGGTTTTAGTGCCAGACTTCACAGCCTCATGATACACGCTGTGTACACTTGTCAGCAAATTTAACGCGAACGCTCCGCAGCGTGTCCCAAAGCAGTGAGATCTACGCTAGTGCCGCGTAGCTTTGGGCTTGGTTGCCGAGATGTTACTCGTGCATGCCAACATACAATCGAAGTTGTCCGAGCATATCGAGCGGGATCAAATCCCGGCATCGGCGGTTGCTTTGCCAATGGAGGCGGAAATGTTGTATAGCCCGTGTGCTCAGATTTGGGTGCACGTTAAAGAACCCCCGGTGGTCGAAATTTCCGGCGCCCTCCACTACGGCGTCTCTCATAATCATATGGTGGTTTTGGGACGTTAAACCTCGCATATCAATCAATCACCCAAGCATATACAGATAATAGACAGATTTAGTTGCGCGTCCGCAGCAGCAGTATGGAAGCAACCTCTCATTGCGAATGCCTGGCAGGCTGCCTCCGTACGACTGGTGCGGACGCGCAACTAAATCGGCCTATTATCTCGACAACAGATCCCAGCGCTGCATGGCTGGCATCACTCATAGTAGTCTAGTTTACGTGTCGGAGCATTCGTGTTAAGCTTGCTGACGACAGTACAGTATAGCCCATATCAAAGGTGAACAGTTTATTAGTGTAACAGAATAATTCACACTCAGCGTTGCCGCCGTAGTCAACTGCATCTTCACTGTTCCGTGGCTTAGGAAGCGCCCGGCCTTCGTACCATCTACACACGAGCGACGATTCGCACCCTGATTTGTGTAGTTTAACGTCCCGAAACCACCATACGATTATGAGAGACGCCGTAGTGGAGGGCTCCAGAAATTTCGACCACCTGGGGTTCTCTAACGTGCACCCAAACCTGAGTACACGGGCCTACAACAATTCCGCCTCCATCGGAAATGCAGCCGCCACAGCCGAGATTTGATCCCGCGACCTGCGGGTCAGCAGCCTAGTACCTTAGCCACTAGACCACCGTGGCGGGGCACGATTCACACCCTGATTTGATTGATTGATTGATTGATTGATATGTGGGGTTTAACGTCCCAAAACCACTATATGATTATGAGAGACGCCGTAGCGGAGGGCTCTGGAAATTTAGACCACCTGGGGTTCTTTAACGTGCACCCAAATCTGAGCACACGGGCCTACAACATTTCCGCCTCCATCGGAAATGCAGCCGCCGCAGCCGGGATTTGAACCCGCGCCCTGCGGGTCAGCAGCCGAGTACCTTAGCCACTAGACCACCGCAGCGGGGCACGATTCGCACCCTATATATGGCTATATGACTCCTCGGAATGTACCCTGCTTCTGACACCATGTAACAGAATAACGTGCATACACCTTTGCAACCGAAGGCAGACTGGTCGCTTATTGGGCGTGCGCCATAAGGGACTATTGCGAAGCGCAGTGCTGCCAGACCTATAGGTGCTATAGGTCTGCCAAACCAACTAGCCCGGCTCTCCCTTTTGCTCGCATGCTTGCTGTCAGAAAATGGCTCTGAAGTGTCATTTCAGTGATTAACCGAATTAGTGTTGTGAAGAAATATGACGTGACTAACTGTGCGGAATTCGAAAAATTACTGGGTTTATCGACCACACGATTAAACGTCTTGTAAGGGATGTTTTCCACGCGAGATGGTATAAACGTTCTAGGTTTAGTGGCTTGAATACCAATGATGGGGTCCTTTAGATGCGGCCGACACTGCGATATGCGCACACGCCCTTTACTCTTGCAATTACTGTGCACTGCTGGCAAAGCGAGCTATGGTAAATGGAGCATTGTTATCTATAGAGTTCTTATCTAATTCTTCTGGTTGAGGTAACGGACGATCACTTTCGTGACGCCAATACCGAGCTTAACGAGGCGCTCGGCGTGGAACGTTTTGGCGGGAATTCCGAAATATGTTTAAAATATAACATTTTGTGAACGCCAACCAAACTAGCCCAACTCTCCATTTCGCTGCAGTACTTGCCATCAAAAGATGGCTACAAGCTGGAATTTAAACGGGTAACCGAATTCGTTTTATGAAAAAAAAGCATGGCACGACTAACTGTACAGTAATTAAATGAATATTTACGCTGGAATCTTAAATGGTTGTTAAGGAATTCTCTAACTTTCTTTCGTCTTAATCTGCCGCCAAAACCGTAGCATCAAACTGCTACAAATTTCACGCATTTGTCGATGATCGAACGTAAAGCGTGTCGCAAAAGGACTGGCCTCTACGGGCGTTAGTGCTCGCGATTGTATACGAGAAGGACTTTCACGTGCAGGTTGGTGTTGCCGGCCTGCGTGCTTGGCTGCCTGGTGTTCGCCGTGACCAGATGCGAAGCCCAGTCGATCGACATCAAGCGTGAGGCTGCCGGCCGGCTGCAATCCATCACGAACACTACGGTGGAACTGATCGGGCCATGGATCTACATCGCCCGCTACCTCATCTACCTGATGGCTAAGGAGCCCGTCACACCGGGTAATTAAAAACGGCTGCTATATATTTGGTAGTTCTGAATAGACTTTGAACGAATTGTGCACATTGCACACCTTGCTTACGCATTTAACACTCTAGGTTCGGTAAGACAAGTTGGGCATCAGTGTAATATTTGTGAGAATTTAACGTCCCAAAATAGTTGTGTGATTATGAGAGACGCCGTAATGAAGGGCTTCAGAAATTTCGACCACCTGTGCTTCTTGAACCTGCACCTAAAATGATGCACACGGACCTCAAGCATTCTCGCTTTCATCAAAAATGCGGCCGCCACGGCCGGTATTTGATCCCACGACCTGCGGGTCAGCAGCCGAGTGCCTTTAGCCACTAGACCACTGTAGAGGGTATAAAGTCAGTGACCTTGCGTGTATGCTACAGTGTTTACTTGCACATTGCCAGTGCTATTGCTTATTATATTGGACATGACGAAAACTATTGGCTATAGCGTACGTTGGGGTAAAAGAGACATGGGGCGAAATGCCACATTTTGACTTCGCCGACCTCTGTAGCTAATACAAAAACTACTTTGCTTCGTTCCCCTTTCTCGCGATAAGTGCTGATACTTTTATACCTTTTCATGTGTAAATGTTGATGATTGCTCACTGTGCTCGCGCGGGAAAAATTACGCGGCCGGTGTCGGTGTGTTCGTCACCCGTCAAAAATGGGTTGAAGTTCTGCTCGGCCAAATTTTCGGATCCGTGCATGAAGCTACTCCTGCGTGAATACAGCAGCGTAAATATTTTCTTTGCTACTTTAGACTACGTGGTGGGCCAGGACTAAGCGGACTTTTTTTTTTTAATTCTGGCATATTAGACATCCATGGCATCCTTTGTTTTTTCCGTGGGTGTTCCCAAAGATGCTCTGAAGAGACGCATAAAAAAAGTGGAATCTCCAAGTCAAGTGATTCTCAAACATGTCTTGGGATTGAGTTTTAACTACGTTTCTTCAATACCGTGATTGAAAAAAGAACAAGCACTTGAAAAACTGAATCTGTACCATAGTTTTAAATTCACTGTCTCACTAAGCCCAGTGAACGAAATTAAAATCCATGCAACGCTTGAGCAGTTCTGCATCAAAACGGCAAATTGAAGTGCAGAAGATACGTCAAAACATATCTAGCCTCCGAGTGTTGTATAATACAATGAAGTGCAAGCGTTCTACAAAAGACAACATTAGCACAAAGAAAGACTGGCGGTATTTGTTCTGCAAGGAGTTTTGGAGCAACACAACACCGCGTTCTGTTCAATGCGTGGAGTTTAAAGACTGAGCTCTTTAGGACTGCGTAAAGGCCCATAGTGAATTGCAAGTCTTTCTACTGAAAAAAAAAAAAACTGAAGGATTTAACTTGTTTTCACACTGCCTCATTTTGCACCACGCCACGTCTCGTTTTGCCGTGTATGTTGGGGAAAAACAAAACATCTGGTGCATCATTTATTTTAAAAATGTTCTTTTGAACTGTAGCAGCATGGAAATATTTATGTAGCACGTACCTTGTACCCCCCCCCCCCACACACACACACAAAAAAAATGTTTCTGCATTGATGTTTAATTGTAAGGAGTGAGCTAAAAATAAATATTCACTATTTAAAAATTTTGGTCCCATATTCTCCCACCATACCCTACTCTTATATGATCTCGGCTAATGTTAGCTGTTGTTTGCGAATGCTAGTTACAAAAAGATGTCACAATTTCATTGCATTTACTGCTTGATCATCGTTCAGCTTTTCGAATGTAGGTCCGTCTAAACGTAATATCTGCAACTTTTCACCATAACCTGTTTCTGTTGCTGGCGACACACGTAACAAATTGCACCCGTTGTACCATTTTACACACGATGCAAGTGTAACTTCATACTCATATCTGTACTGTCATTAATTCGCAACAGTCGAAGAAAGTGAGGTTGTGAGCACTTATTTAGCGCAATGTATTTCTACAAGACGCGACATAGCCTGCGGGAAACTTCAGATATTACAACAGTGACAACTCTTTCAGGTAACGAAACACATGACTGATGTTCCATAAGCACCGATGCCGATTCATTTACTTCAAATGCAACATAAGCTGCCTGTTCAGCGACGAGTGAATATTTGTATTTCAGTGTACGTGCTAATAACTGTTGTGTACGCTGAGACAACTACTATATATTATCTATCTTCCTTTCGCAGATTTCTTCTATGACTTCCTCGAACAACGAACTCAGCCTACATTCAAGAACCTTATCAATCAGGTGAGATAAGATCGCACCGATGCCGCGTTAAGTCTGACTGCGTTGTATAAAATTAAGGGCCCGAGTTTGAAAACTCCTGTAGCGCTCGCATCTTTCGTAAAAATTTTTTCAGGCAGTCCTGACGCTTGACATATCATTAGTAAATGCGCCGGCTAACAGTACAAAATGTTTACCTGAGAAAAACTTTAGAAGCCTTTGCTTTTAGTTTAGCGTGGGCTTTTATAGTGCAATATGATAAATTCCAGCATATTTTTCTCTGCTGGCTTTTATATTGCTGAGCCGCTGTTGAGGTCACAAAAGAAGTATCGTCGTTCACAGCAGATTGTGTAGCTCAAAGAGTGTCGCATGCTCGGAACACGACAAGGTGAAGCGCTGACGAGCGTCGTCTCGTTCCGTCCACGAGTATTCTCTTTTCTTTACCGTTTTTTAATGCATTTGTTTACTGCCTCACCCAGCTCGCCTCTTTAATCAACTTCCTTACTCTGTTATCCATGGCACATGAGCGCAAAGGGGCATCTACCACGTTGAATATCACTCACTCACTCACTCACTCACTCATTGTACGAACACCACGGGCTCGATACCAGCCACGGCAGTCGCGTTTAGATGGACACGAAATGTCAGAGGCCTATGTACTATGTCAGTGCATGCTAAAGAACACCAGCAAAATTTCAGGAGCCCTCTTTTACGTAGTCTTATGATCATGTCGTGATTTTCGGAAGTTAAACACCGGAGTGGTTGATTGATTGATTGATTCATTCATTCATTCATTCACTCATTAAATTGTTAGTTCATTCATTGATTCATAAATAACCGCTAGTCGAAGTTTTTCTATGACATGAGATTGCGTAACGTTCACCCATGGCGCCACGTTAGTGCACCAGGTCGAGCGCCAAGTGTTCAATCCTGTTCATCGCTGGTCGCAGGTTCGCATCCACCAGCCACACATTTACCAGCTGTTCCAGGTGATCCTGGTGCTGACAAACATCACGGCAGTCGTGTCGATGTCGATTCTCGCACTCCGCTCTGTGGGTACCTGCGGAGCGTCCAGCTGCCAAGACGTGACCATAAACTACCGGCTCCTTTTCCACACGTACACGGCGTCGGCGCTGATCATCTGCGGATTCGTGATGTACGACACGGCTTGTTTACTCGGCGCCCCGCTGCGGTGGTCTAGTGGCTAAGGTACTCGGCTGCTGACCCGCAGGTCGCGGGTTCAAATCCCGGCTGCGGCGGCTGCATTTCCGATGGAGGCGGAAATGTTGTATAGGCCCGTGTACTCAGATTTGGGTGCACGTTAAAGAACCCCAGGTGGTCAAAATTTCCGGAGCCCTCCACAACGCCGTCTCTCATAATCATATGGTGGTTTTGGGACGGTAAACCCCACAAATCTAATCTAATCTGTTATAGATAGGCGATATCTCTTGCGATTTGATACGTAGGGTTTAACACCCCAAAACAACCAAGCTGTACTGGAAAGCTCCAGAAATTTGGACCACCTGGTGTTCTTTAACGTGAACCCACATCTGAGCACACCGGCCTACAGCATTTTCGCCTTCATCGAAAGTGCAGCCGCCGCAACCGGGAATTTATCCTGCGACCAGTAGGTCAACAGCCGAGTACCTTAGCCACTAGAACACCTTGGTGGGGCAGATCTCTTGCGTGTAGAAAGTACGCGAAATTATAAAAAAATAAACAGAAAAAGCCATATAAGTATAAAAAAACAGTAAGTGAACCTAATCCTTGACTTAAGTGTCTGGTATTGGCACTCTGAACTCGGCGTTCATGTTTCCTGGTGTATTGTTTGGGTTAGCCTTATGATCTGCGCACTGCCGAAGCTGATCTCGGAGTCCTCGTAGAAGGATGTTCGTGGTTGAAATCTTCACCGTCAGGGGCGGATCTAGAAATCTCTTGTATTAAATGAAAAGAAAAATAACATGACTTTTGTCTTCGAGTCGCCTTTTGCGAATGAGTTGGAGCCCCGGGAGTTTTTTTATCCGGGACCTCCTGAGAGGGGGCTCTGCTCAGCTCCTCATTCGAACAACAACTGTGGGCCGTCCAGCGAGCCGAGGAAGCCGCCCGAGCCCAAGGGCTCGTGGCCGACGCCTAGGCCCGCCCCAAATCAACTTCGCTGGACTTCATAAATAAAGTTATTCTTCTTCTTCTTCTTCCTTTTTTTTTATCCGGGACATCTGCGTGGTAAATGCATTCGCATGCTCACTCTTCCACTCACTCCTCGATCAAGGCGAGCGCTGGTTTTCTGTTTCGCATGAAGCGTAAAACATTTAGGTCAATTCACGTACAATCGCTATATTAGGCGCATTCTTATTTTTAAGCGTCGGTGGCGTCTTCGTCATCACCTGTGACTTCCGCATCAACACCGGCGTGGACCTCCTGGGCATTTTCGTGCACGGTTACAGGAAGACCCTCATGAAGTTCCTCGTCAGTGACGTCCTCAACGTGAGCACGAAATAGCGAATAGCGAAACGCGGTTGTCGTCGCGGGAACAACAGCAAAGACAACAACAATAAAATAATAATTCATGGAATTTAACGTCGCAAAAGGACGAGACGATCATACCAGACGCCACAGTGGAGGGCTCTGGCAGGTTGGATGACTTGGAGTTTTTTTTTTTTGTTTAGTGCACCTAAAAGTTAGTACAAGAGACTAGTACACTTCCGTATCCACCAGAAATCTGGTCATGGCGGTCGAGACTCGATTTCTCCTTAAATGGGAACTAAAATTGACTTAATTTGATTACAAATTTACATCCTGAACATTTGTTTTCTTGTGAACTACAACATGAGCTATTACCATTTCCTCAAAGAGCTAGAGCAATCTGTGCCTGTCAGTTAAGTTTACGCCACTAACATTATTTGTTCTAATATATCTAGGGACAACCGTTCTATCGTTAGGTACTTGTAACATTACTGTAATTGTTCATTGTAATTGTAACATTATTCGTTTTATTGTATTTTTTTCTGGTGGCAGACTTCTAAGATATCATTTGCGCGTATGGTCGACGGACTGGACAAGCATCGCGCCTCGCTGGTTTCGTCAGGTGGGCTATTTCTCCATGTGTGTGCGTGCGTGCGTACGTGTGTGTGCGTGTGTGTGTGTGTGTGTGTGTGTGTGTGTGTGTGTGCGGGCGCGCGCGTGCGGGCGCGCGCGTGCGTGCGTGTTCTGGCTAATAACACGTGCAGCATCAAAATTGACGGAAACGTCATATAACGCACCGATTCAGCGTAAGAACTATTCATGTATGCCGACCCGAACTGAAGACGTGAATTCACTAATAGTTTCATGCTCGGAAGTCAGAAGGGCACTTCTACTAATAGAACTTCGTGAAACGTAAAGTGGCAAGCGTATTAAAAATAAAGGAGAGAATTCCCCTCTTCTGCTTTGTTATAGCTCCAACTTCGCTGCACACGTTCACATTTTATAATCACGATTGTATATTATAACAAATGGTAGGTGTACTGCTACTTTTATGCTTTGTCAGAAATAAATTGATATCCGTTCTCGGTGCCTTTCTTGAGATCTCCAGCACCCTTACCCCTTTTTAGCACAATATTATTGAGAACTAACAGACAATGATGCCGAAGAAAGTATAGGCGATGTCATTAGTAGTAATTTTAATCTGAATAGTAAGAAACGTAAATGAATAGATAGTTTGCTGCTGGCAGGGAACGAACGTGCTACTTTCGGGTAACGCGTCCGATGCTCTACCAAAGGAACCAAAATGGTGGCCATCACCCCACCCCTCTAATCTTTATGGTATGCAGGGTGCCCCAGCTATCTCTTTAAGTACGCTGGCACACTCTATGGTGACGCGACG
This sequence comes from Rhipicephalus microplus, assembly GCF_043290135.1. NCBI lineage: Eukaryota > Metazoa > Arthropoda > Arachnida > Ixodida > Ixodidae > Rhipicephalus > Rhipicephalus microplus. Next base: position 33,104,319 of record NC_134704.1, on the reverse strand, counting down.
AAACGCTGGTTGCTGACTGTTGTCTAGAATGAGAGTACTTTTGTGCTCTAATCAATTGCTCAATTAGAACACTTTAATTACCTTATTTAAGAAGGTTTCGCGCACGAGACGTGCACAGAAGGGAGACACGATTATACAAGCACGAAGCGCGAACTTGTAATATTTTTATTTCAAGAATGGCGCAAACGTTTACACACATGCCATCAACACAACCCACATGTCCCGAGGTTTCGCATTACACATGTGTACTATACCACTTAAAAACACTTTCTGTTCGACGAACAATGCAATGAACGGCGTGCTGAGGAATCTATCTTGTGATTGAAAGATGCTTCAGCTTTTACTATAAATTGCGTACTGCTGTTTAGTACCTTTGGTTCTTGTATCTTCTTAATTAACTAATGGGTTCTAACTCTGACCGTTTATCCACATTCCAGAATCAAATGTGACACCAAGGGGCTATGGCTTCACGGCCAGCAAGGACGTCATGATGAAGATACGACTTTGGAACGGCGGTGGATCCACTCTCTTCAACATGACTAGCTTCGAAAGCAGTGAGTTTTTTGACGTAAGCAAAAATGCTGTTGGCCTGTGTGCTCAGATATGGGTGCACAATAAAGAACCCCAGGTGGTCGAAATTTTTGGAGCTCTCCCCCTCTTATAATCGTATGGTTGTGTTGGAACAATAAACCCCACATATCAATAAATCAAGATCAGTGAGCACGCGATTCCTTTAGATGACGTTCTCTTTTGATCTCCTTCACCCAGCACATGAGACCGAACCGGCTTAATAACTAATATTCCTGTCTTCCCTTCTATTTATTTTTTCGTTTCTTCTTCTCCTAATCTTCCGAAGCACAAAGTCGCATTGAAAAGAAGTCGATTTTTTAAATCTGTTACGAGTGTCTTATGTTGAGAACGAAAGACGAGAAGATCTGCTATGCTCGAGGCCACGGGTTCAATTCCTAGTCACAATAACCGCATTTCTATCGGAACCAAATTTAAGGCTTTGCGCTTAGATTTAGGTACTCGTTAAAGAACCACTTGTGGCCCAAATTTATCCACATTCGTCTCTCCATCATGCCTCACAATCGTATCCTGTCTTGGTTTTCACTAGGGTATGCGAGTAATTTTTAATAGATGGTGAAGACAACAGGATCTCCGAAAATTTGTTGGCTTGGTTCGAGCTTCCGACGCAATGATGAAAGCGCAACGGCGAGTAGTAGCCTGATTCTGCACCTTGAACCTTCGAACCAACTCGTTGTATTCGAAATGAGTTCGATGAGTGCATTCTGCAGTCATGTGCTGCCCGTATAGGGTATCGGGTAGCCGCAGATAACGAAGCCATCAGACAGTGTACTCTGTATAAAACGTATTGAACTGACTTTGTTCAAAGCATATATTGTCACATGCATGTTGCCAGCCTCTTGAACTATGCGCGTGTGCGCTGAGCGATGAGGAGGATCATCTCTCTTCGCACGATCTCTGGGCTCAACCTGTCAGCGTTGCAACCGCCGCTACTGTAGATATACCGAGCAAATAGTCTACAGATTACAGTATGTCGACACAGAGCAGAGCTAACAGGAAATCATGACTGCGTCTTGAGAAATCGCTCACGCAGCATGGCTGCCGCTTCTCATGGGTGCAGTCGGCACGAAAAGTTTAGAAACCACGACGTATGAGAAGTTATTTCTCAGCAATCGCTGACCGCATTCTGTCGTACTGCACGGCATATGCTGTTAGTGCGTTTTATAACAGGACCGATATCTAAATACAAGGCTTCCTGATGTCTCAGTGTGGTTGTTCAGCTTATTCTAGTGTCCCGTGGTTTCAGAACCTCTGACACAGACTGTACAAGAGGAAAATTTTCTCCCTTGTTCAATACAGGAGCCTTTTACGGTTGTGAAACTCTCGGTTATGCACTTATGCTGCGCTGCTATGGGACGAAAATAATATGTAGCCGCAATGATATGTATAAATAAAGATTCGAGTATTTAACTTGATTCCTTTGCCTATTTTCTTCTTCAGTGCTCAACGACATCGTTCATAATCAACAGGTAAAATATCTTCTGTTACATTGTTTTCTGGTTTGCGCGGGTGAACCAAGCATAATTTTTTATAGATCAATTAATGATAAAACACTTAAGTATGTGAATTTTAATGGTCTTTTTCAACGAACTCACGCAGTGCAGTCAGTGGAGATCGAGGATAACATTTGGCGTTTATTCATGGTTGTCATTGAATGTGCATGTGCGATCATGGGCGATAAACTTTAGTAATCATTGCGCTTTGGGGTCTTCCGTGAACAGTATGCTCCAGCGGTGCACAAGACAATTCCTGGAACTCGGCTTCTCGCTGCACAGCTGGACAATGGGGTAAGTTGACTTCACGACCTGATATTACACCTTGCCATTATTATGCCAATGTCACGTTTATAGTCAAGTAACACTCTGAAGAACACTATTAGCCGTCATTATTCTATAACGTATCCTCAAACCTTCCTTATGTAACTCCAATTGCTCCAAATGTTTCCCTAAGGGTCTTACGGAAGTATAGGGCAAATATATCTGAAATGTACGGGCTCTACATGGATTCCTTGAAAAAATGTTTCCACCCATGTTTTTGTCACTTTTTTGTTTTCCGGATTTAGCCCACAAAGCCTGTCAGGGATGCTCTTCGCACACGGAGCCTCATTGTTGGAGAAGGTTAATGATCATGGTGATCGTTCTGTTAAGATTGCGCGCAAGACGCGAACACTCGAAACTATTTCAAAACTTGCGTGACGACCCGTCATAAAGTTGGAATATTCGACGCACTTGAATAAATTCCGACGAACTTCGCCGCTTGTCAGTTGATCGACGGCCGACGTTCTGTTAGCCGCTAACAGTGCCAGTACATTGCTGCAATCTGAATTCTCATTTTTGCGGCCACTAGTTCGGTCGAATAAAGAGTTTCATCGTAACATCGAGTCGGCTCTCTTTGTCCACGTCACTAGCCCATGACAATATGGTGTTATTGGAACGACATACAAAACCTTATGAAGTCTGGGTAGCTCGACGCTCCACCTCTGTTTTCAAAGTATGAGTCTCGCATCTCTTCTAAATGAGGATGATCTTCGAGATCGAGGGAAACGCTTGCCGACTAATCTTGGAGGTCATGCTATGTGCGTAATCTCCAACAAAAAGGGATTAGAGGGCTGAGGCTGATGCTCAGCGATGGTGTGGGTTAGCGTATATGAACCCGTCAACTATTGGAGCGTTTCACTTGAAATATTTCTGTGAGGTTGTTTGTTACACTGCATATTTTAAGCCCTCTTAGCTTTGGATCACCTACGAGTAAGCTGGCCTACTCACTCATGACTATAGTTATAGCGCGAGAACAAAACGACGACACAGAGACAAGAAGGACACGAAGGACACGAAGGAGACCTTCTTGTCTCTGTGTCGTCATTTTGTTTTCGCGCTATAACTATAGTCATGCCATACTAACTAGCCCAAGCTGCCACACTTCTACTCATTCAATTCGTTTGTTGCCATATTCGCTTTTTCGGCTCGCCTAATAAACCTCTTTACAGTATATACGATTGTGTCAATGGACGTTGAGCGAGCAGCCTGGCTTGGCGACAGTTCTCAGAATGTTCTGCATCAGTTCTGTGATCGTGGGCGTTTGTTTTTCTTTCTGTATGCATTATATTTATAGTGCTTACAGAAGGATGAACTCGAACTGGCAGTCGCGTAATTCTTGTGGAGCATTGTTGCTGGTGCCTCAGTGTCGTGGCGCTAACAAAGGCAGCATTTGGCGCGTAACAAAACTCGGAATACAGTAAGCAATGCACGCTGTACACTGGTATAGGTGATTAATGTTGGCTGTCGATAATGTGATCCCCAACAAGGCACGCGGGCATTTATACGTGTGGCATGGGACGTTGGAGCGTTATCGCTGGTGGCTGCGTTTGTTCAGGAATATACTCGGCTGTTCGCTTTTGAGCGCCCAAGCGTAACACATGGACCTAGAGTAATCCGGAATGCTCCCATACATTCTTTCGCAGTTTTCGCAAAGCAGTATCTACACCATATCGCGAGGCAGTGTAATGAGCCTGCAACATAAAAGGTAGAAAGAAAATGAGTCGATGTGGAACTATATGTGCATGAAGGTTGCGCATGCGCGTTACTTACTAGATAAGTTACGTTCAATATTTTACGAGCAGACGTGGGCAGTATATGCAATTGCTATATTGTGCAAGTCCATCTCGTTGGCAATGGCCATAGAGCGGAACGTTATGAAAATTTGTGCTTTGGCGGAATATGCATGCGCCTATTTATTTAAAAAGTCTGCTTCTCTTTGTTTGACAGTCCTGGGATATGAAGCTTGGCGTGATACATGCCCTCGAAGATTCAACGCTATTTCAACGTACAGGTTAGTGAATTGTGCACTGTCCTGCTCATTATGCGAGGTTTGGCACAATTACTAATGAAGGTTATGATCGTCACTTATTGAACATCTTGAAAGTAGCGCATGACACGACGTGCGGTGTATAGGATGTCGAAGAACAAACCTCAGTGCTGAACTTGCACTTTTTTGTTTTTGTAGCGCAAGATCACTTATACGCTGACAGCTTGCCACCCATGTGACCACTTGACTTATGACGTCAGATGGCAACCATTCCGAATAAGTCGTGCTTGGCAAACTTGGTCGCGAGGTCACCGCTGAGGCGTGTCCTTTAACATTCTCTGGTCCACACCGTATTTTTCGCTGATCAAGATATGTTATAGAACTATGACCAGCTAGCCCAGCGGTCAATTGTTGTACAGCATATTACGATTATCACTCATGACGCTTGCCTTTTCTTGTTGAATTTCATAAAAGTCTTCAGGACAGCACATTGCGTAAAGTGTTTATCACTGGACACCAGTTGATACCCAGCGCTAGCAATACCAGTCGCAGACTATAGCAGCTCATCCAACTTTTAACACGATGATTGATTGATATGTGGGGTTTAACGTCCCAAAACCACTATATGATTATGAGAGACGCCATAGTGGAGGGCTCCGGAAATTTAGACCACCTGGGGTTCTTTAACGTGCACCCAAATCTGAGCACACGGGCCTACAACATTTCCGCATCCATCGGAAATGCAGCCGCCGCAGCCCGGATTCAAGCCCGCGCCCTGCGGGTCAGCAGCCGAGTACCTTAGCCACTAGACCACCACGGCGGGGCAAAACTTTTAACACGATAGCGTTAAAGGGCTCATTTCGCAGAAATTTTGGCGTAGGCGTTGGCGTCGTTGGTTGTGAGCGAACAATCATTTTTGCGTGACCGAAAGTCGAGAAAGATGCAAATAAAGAAATTCTGGGTGCCAGTAGGGATCAAAACCCAGATCGTTTGGGTCTGGGTGGGTATCAAACCAGGGTCGTTTCCGTTCAAAGTCATGACTCTGCTTAAATACGGGGAAAATAACTTCCTCTGCTTGTAAGTGCAGTGAAAGTAACTTTCATGCTTTACAAACACACGTGTCCTGTATACATGCTTCCCAATACAACATTAAATATCGCCGTACTAACGCGTTGTACCAGCGTATACATTGCCATCAGAACATGGGTATATCATAGTGACTTCATGGTTTAAAGCCAATAACCCACTGTAAAAGGCACAAACGCTACTGCACCATCAAGGTGTCGCACCATCATAGTGCGTGCGTAGCAAGTTTGAAAAAAAATCATACACTAAGTGTTCGAAGTGCGCATTAGGAACAACTCTTCAATAAGAAGCTTGAGGGTATACAATTTTTTTTCAACTTTTTTATACTTCATTCACAGCGTTAATGTTGGACATCACCGATCTTATCAACAAGGTCAGAGGGCAGCTTTATATTTTCACGCACGAGGTTGAGAAGGTAAGTACATGCCCATTGTCGTTTACAACCGTAGAATAAATGTATGCTTCGCCCACAGCTATGGCTGTCTCACCCAGAGGGAACTTGCATAATGCCCCAGCTAATTCAAACAGCTTAATTATTTGGCGTCAAGCCCCTCTCGTGTATTATAGGCGGCTTTCCCACACATTCTCACACGTGTCATTATTTTCGCTATAAAACTTCAACTTCCTGGAAAATTTAAACAAAATATTCCAGCTCAGCCAAACGTAACTATTTGACATTCGACGACGGAACTTTTCATAATTAGTATAGTTACATTAACAGCGAAAAACTATTCGTGACTTGAATAGCAACTATACCAAGCGTGACCCTTACATAGATAGATCGATGACAGATGCACCGCAGTGCGGGGAGCACAGATTGCCTTTATTCTTAGTAAGTGACTGACTGCCTTTATTCCTAGTAAGTGACTGACTGCCTTTATTCCTAGTAAGTGACTCACTATACTATCCCTCTCACTAAGTGGAAACCGTTTGCTGTCGTTTAGAACTGAAAAACCTCTGCAGTGAGCCAAGTATTTTCACAACCACGCACAATTCAAAGCGACGCTGCTCCGTTGGTCTGCAGTGTGCATGAAAGGTGAAGATTGCGTACCGACAAGGAAACATTTTCTATTCGTTAAATTAATTTCTTCTGTTCGTACTTCAGGCACGCTTCACGTTCCATCCGGTGCATTTTACGAGGTTATTGTCAATGTTGCTTCCATTATTCTTTTAAAGGCCGTGTCTTCATAAGCCACCACCACCCACAGTTTTTAGCTGGCTTGTATAAGCTGCCTTCGATTGAACAGAACGAAAAAAAAAGCCGAAATAGTTGCACAGAAAAAAATCAAAAGCTTTCTTTCTGATTTCCGCGTTTCTGGTATGCCACTCGATTCTGCTGCCTAGTCCTGGTCTCTCAACGAAAGTTCAATTCCAATTTCCGGTTTCTGAATCGACTTTCAATCCCATCTGAGACACTTTATAAGCAAATTCGATGCTACTATCAAATCGTTTCTATGAGATTGTTTTCGCTCAGTTTCAATCTAAAAATTGAATCTAACTTCGCGAGTCTTTATATACTTGTGCGCACGTTGTCGGCGAGAATATTGGTCATAGATATCGGCCATACCGTTCATAGCTAAAGTGAATCTTTGGGTGCCTTAGTATGGCATGCTTATTTGTGTAATAATAAAAATAAATAATTATTATAGAAGCGTATCGGATGTAGTGGATTGCAAAAAGATATAGCGAAAAAAATACACAAATAAGGGCAATCATAAAATCGTTGTTTGCATTCTGTTTTACTGCTGCTCCGTTTTTTGTGCTGTTTTATTTGCACCGTGAAAACCTAAATATTTGAGAACGGTTGACTCAATCTCACTGATCCATATTCTTTTTGATCTGGCAGATCAAGGTTGGCGTAGAAAACATGACCAGTATATTACTCACCCCTGGAAAGAACCTGCTGTACATTCCGAGCATACAAAAAGTCGTGTAAGTAACTGCCATCCTTTAGACGTTCTCGTTTTCGTACTTCTTGCGCCTATGCTCGATGAACCCGGCTGCAGATTTTTTGCCCAATAGTTTTTAGAATGAAATGTGAAACCGCCGTCCAGCAGCCACTTTCTGCGTGGCGTAAGGGCGCGTTCACACTTAGCCTCGAAGAGAGCGAAACCGGCGGAACTATCCGGAAACTGGCTCGTTTCGCCGCCCAAACGGACGAAAAACCACGCCTCTTGGCCAGCGTGCAAGAATGGGTCAGAGGCTGATTTTCCCGCCGCACGAAACCAGATCAGGTTTCCGTTTCGCAGCCTTGGCTGCGCTATAGATCAAACCACGTGACCTAACCAGCCGGCTGCAGATTCAACATAGCAGCACAGGCGTCGGCGGTGGCTCGCATCGGCTCAAATCGCGAACTATACCCGTGCAGCACGACGAAGCTTGATGGTTTCAACGAGAACGCGTTCATCGAGAGCCTGATTCGGATTACGATCGCCGAGAACTCTGGAAGTAGACGGGGCAGCGGCAGCGAGTCGGCATGCCCTAACATGTCTCGCGTTTGTGTACAGCTGGTTGAAACTGCGCCACCACTGCCGTGCGTTCGCTCGTGTCGTTTATGCTGGTGTATCTCCCGAAACAACTTTGAAAAAGTGCGAGCTGTTTCTTTTCACTACTTTGTGTCAATAACTAGAATACGAACTTTAGTTTTCAGAAAGCAGGCAAAATCAAATTGTCAAGGTAGCGACAGTGGGATGGGGCAGAACGAATATGAACAACATCGACGCACGCGATCGTGGTTTTCCGGCTGCTCTGGCATTTTCGTTTTCTCTTCACTTCCCAAGTGTGAACGCGGCCGAAGACTCTGCGCAGGCTACGCGTGAATTTGGGAATAAAAACGAGGTCTACCACCTTTGTTTTGCGCAAAGCGGCAGCAAGTGACAAAGCCACATCTAGCAACACGGAGCCGAAAGATATAAAACTTAAGCAAATTCATGTACTATGCATCATTCTTGTGCGACGCGAAACGTCATGCGCTGCAGCTCCCATAGACACTAGCGCCATATTTCCCGTGGTGTACTATTATGTAATCTCTAATTTGTTTAATAGCTTAACAGGAGTTGAATGGCCTTAGATACGCTGTCTGTCTCCCAACTTTGCTCAGCACGTGGTCCATCACGATCTTCGTGGTGTTCCTGTGCCTGAGCATGGGTGGCATGATGACTGGCTTCATCCTTGGCTACGCCAACCATGATGACCACGCCTCTCCGCTAGACCGCAACAAGCTCTCCAACATCGGTGGATATTTTCTCGTGCTGTACGTATATACTCTTGGCGAGCCTGTTTTATGTCGGTGTTGTACGCGGGCCCGTCGAGACAGGAATGGGCAATGTCTAGCTTCCAACTACCATATGCACGTACTTCTCGTTAGTACGTAGCGTAACGCAGACGTTCAGGGGAAGAGAAAAGCTTGAAAGGACGAAAAAGTATTGAACATTGGCGGAGCCAATGTTTCTTTAAGTGGTATTGTCTTCCTGGACGCAGTGACTGGATGTGCCTAGCGCGTGGTGTGCTTCGTATGCTCTCCTCTCCCCCCCCCCTCCCGAAATTCAGGTTTTAAAGAAAATATAATCAGAAAAGCAGCAGTGACCATAGCAATGACGAAACTACATAGAAAGAGCTGTGAACGCGAGCTTACCCTAACGGCAGTTTTTCTTTTTAACTTTCATTGGCAAGAATCTGGCACACCCTGGCACAGATCCTACAATTTCACCCGCGTAAGCACGTAACATAGCATGTAAGTTGTCTGGTTGTTAAACCAGAGGGCGCTGGTTCATTTCCAGGTAGATGCGACCGAGTTTTGGTCAATGGAGACAAAATGCAAAAAAAAAAAAACAGCTGTATGCTTACGTCGTGGCCTTGGTGATTGGCTCTGGCAATGAGCAAAGCTGCGTTGCTGGAAGCTTGGACGCCACGCATAGATTTAAGTAGTTGGGCTAAGCCCATGGGTAATAGTGTTTGGCCAGGCTCAACGTAGAAATGGGATGCTTGAAGTTTATTTTTTATTAGTTAAGGGCCTCCAGGCTGAAAAGTTACACGAGTACACTGTTCTGAATGAGACTTTGCACTGTTGGAAAGGGACAAGCAGCAGTCTATCGCCAACGAGTGTTTTCGCGATTGGATGGCCCGCAGCACGAGCTATTGCATGCTGTTTGGAGTGACGGGCATGCTGTTCTTCTCGGGCGTGTTCATGCTCCTGGGCAGCATCGGAGACCTGTACCTGTGCCGGGCTACGCGCGGCTACGAGCGTTCCAATGTGGCCCAGCTCAAGGATCTGGTATGTCGCGATCACGCGTGAGGCAAATCCACCGTTTGACAGCCCATTATATTTCTTTACTTCTCTCTTTGTTTCCTTTTTTTGCGTGTGTGAGGCCCGAGTGACGAGTCAATCTTGTGGTGGTGCTGCAGTCCCGTGTGCTCTGATTTGGATGCACGGTAAAGAACCCCAGGTGGTTGAAATTTCCGGAGATTCTCCTATGGCGTCTCTCATAATCATAAGATGGTTTTGGGATGTTAAACCTCACATATCAATCATCTATCTTCTGGTGGTTTAGCTTCATTTTAAGAGGCTTATAAGATCCATTTCTGCACTGCAATGAAACACGAAGTTAACTAAAAAAATTACACCAGAGAGCACGAACACCACGGTACGAGTGCTTCTACTAGACAAGTTTATGGATGAGGGTTGCTTTCATTTTGCATTTTTCATAATGTATATTGAGGATTTCACCTCTGCTGATGCTCTTGCACCCCTTTTTAACCAAACTACCGCTGCTGTTCGCATACTGCAAGCATACAGTGCCTAGAATATATTCTAGGCACTGTAACCAGCACAAGGTGATGCAGATGAGCGCTGGTTAAATTGAGTCCTAACTAAATTAAGGCTAACGTCGGCTTGTACTGCATGACGTGGACAAACTGTCGGCTTATATGTCGCCTAATGTTGAACGTGGACTACTGCTGTCTATCCGCGGTTATGACAGCAACATTGCCTTCAGTGACAATGCAATGACTGTGTCATATCTGCATTTTTCTCGAAGAGCGGCGGAAGATCGAATTCAACTTTGAAGAATAATCACACAGGCTGAACACTACGTATTGGGTGTGCACATTGCAAAACGGCATGAAAAATTCTGCCTGAATGTATGTCAACTTGGCTTTTTGACTGGCTATTGAACGTCATCATTATACCACTGTTCACTAAGAATGCAATGCATTGCGGCATGAACGCTCGTTTTCTTTCTTTTTTTTTTCGTATTCAGGCTGTTTCGCTGGTGATGAACGCAACCGTAAACCGCTACAACGTCCTCAAGCTGCTAAGATACAGCTCAATAGAAAAGTGAGTCCATCTACTCGTCTTATCTGTATAGGCGCCAGCCGTAGTGTTCTAGCGGACACTATAGACAGCTGACCCGGAGGTCTCGGGATCGAATTCCTGCAGTGGCGGCATGCATTAAACGGAAATGTTACAGGCCCGGTACTTAAAAAAAAAAAAAAAAAACCTTGGTGGTCGAGAGCTCCGGAGCCCTCCACAAAGCGTCCCTCACAATGTAATCGTAATTTTCAGACGTAAAGCCACAATTTATTTATTATATTATACATTGTTCCACTTTTAGCGCTTTAAAATTTTGCAGTCTGATAACACGAGAATCTGAAAAATTTGGGTTTCCAACCCAAGCAACGTTCATGTTATATACTTTTTGTTTCCCGTACGTGTCCTTGTTCCCAGTACAGTAAAGACTCGTTAATTCGAACTTGAAAATTGTTATATAATTGCTTACATTAAGTGGAGTTTGAATTAACGGAAAGGTGCTAGACCGAGCGGATATCTCGTCACACTGCGGAAAAATAGCCTAGGCAGCCACCACTGGATTCGTTATCGCGACCTTGGGGCTACTTTGTTTGTGGCAGGTGATATCGTGCATTACGTTTATGGAGCTCTAACAGTGGACATAAATTAACTGATCAGACACCGACACGCAAAAAAGCGCCCCACCGTGGTGGTCTAGTGGCTAAGGTACTCGGCTGCTGATCTGCAGGTCGCGGGATCGAATTCACTGACGTTATATGCTGATGACTTTATATTGCTGACGTTATATGTTGTCACGTTATTGAGAATATTAGAGGAAATGGTGTTTATTTTTCTTTTACTTCTGAGAGGGGGTATTTCATTGCAAACGAAAGCCTTAAGAGTATTTTGACAGTTTTGTTTTTCTTTTTTTTTTACTTACGGAGGTATCTACATGTATAGTGGACGAGCTAGCCAAACTGAATGCGACGAAAATATTGATTGGCCGATTTCTGCCGTTAGTGGGATTTTCTTGTTTGTTTACTCAGTGGCATCGACAAAATACGTTGCTTCGCCACGTTATACAAGGGGAAGCGTTAACTTGTGGGCATTCTGTTTTTTATACTATGTATTTTCATACTGTCTATCTATCTATCTATCTATCTATCTATCTATCTATCTATCTATCTATCTATCTATCTATCTATCTATCTATCTATCTATCTATCTATCTATCTATCTATCTATCTATCTATCTATCTATCTATCTATCTATCTATCTATCTATCTATCTATCTATCTGTCTGTCTGTCTGTCTGTCTGTCTGTCTGTCTGTCTGTCTGTCTGTCTGTCTGTCTGTCTGTCTGTCTGTCTGTCTGTCTGTCTGTCTGTCTGTCTGTCTGTCTGTCTGTCTGTCTGTCTGTCTGTCTGTCTGTCTGTCTGTCTGTCTGTCTGTCTGTCTGTCTGTCTGTCTGTCTGTCTGTCTGTCTGTCTGTCTGTCTGTCTGTCTGTCTGTCTGTCTGTCTGTCTGTCTGTCTGTCTGTCTGTCTGTCTGTCTGTCTGTCTGTCTGTCTGTCTGTCTGTCTGTCTGTCTGTCTGTCTGTCTGTCTGTCTGTCTGTCTGTCTGTCTGTCTGTCTGTCTGTCTGTCTGTCTGTCTGTCTGTCTGTCTGTCTGTCTGTCTGTCTGTCTGTCTGTCTGTCTGTCTGTCTGTCTCGCGGTGCGTTGGCACGTTTTTTTTAAAGGAATAATTTATTATACTTGCAGCCAGTGCGTAGAACACGCTGGAATAGCCGGTCTGGCAGGCATTCACACGTCAGCTATGCAGACTGCCTTTGACGTAAGTTGAACCATTTCCTCCTTGCCCATGGGTGCGAACACTGGGTTAATAAAACTCGTGTCATTGCTCTTGACCTGTAAGTCGCACCAATCGCTAGGCATAGCGAGGATTACATTATTTAGCAGCGGTCATGTCGCAACGGGTGTGTGGGATTTTTCGACAGCATGCCTTGTAAAGACATCCCCTTGTTTGCGCTATTCGTATTTTACTTAGTTCGTTTATGGCGTGTGTGCGCACGTGCGTGTATGTATGTGTGTGTGAGTCGGTGCGTGCGCACGCATTCATGCATATGCCTCGAGAACAAATGTCTCCCACCCCTCCTAAGGGAATCTTGAAGAAATGATAAAGTGTTTCTTGCGCCGAGAATACACGGCGTAGTAATTTTAATAGCGTAAAAAATGACGAGAGCAGGATTGGTAACGTAACCCTTCATTTACACATTCATCAGCCAGCGACTGGTCGAGAGTGAACCGCGCGCTTTACTCAATTTATATATACGTACGAGCGAGCGGACGGGAGAGTGGGGCGCAGAGAGAAGAGAGAGTGAACGGTGAGGAAAGGAGCGGCGAAGCACTGCCTTTACCCTCTGCTACACTGCTTCCACTCCCGTGGGAGCTCCGACGAGTTCCAGCGATGTGAGCGCCTTCACATGCCAGAGCACGCTCCTCCTTTCCGCTCACTCCACTACTCCGCCCGCACCGCCAGCTCCGGTTGCTAGGGGTGAGGATAAACGCACGCTCCCGCAGTTGTTGCTATGAGAGAGGGAGTGAGAGCGGAGAGAGAACTGCCGGCGCACGGACACCGCTGGACGCCTGACATAGCCGACTAAAAATACATTCGCATTCGAAAAAGCATTCGAGTTTCAGTTGGAAAAACTTGCACATGAAATAAAATCCAACACTGCTGCCACATAATTTCCGATGTGAGACACATAAGTTCAATAAAAAACAGAGACCTGAAATTGGATTCCTGACCCAACATAGGCATTTTACAATAACACGCTTTCGCATTAAGCGAATTCGGGCTTGGTTAGAGGACACGATTTATTAAAAGACATTCTGAAAAATATTCAATTTTGTAGAGATGATAGTTTCAGTAGATAGTCCTCAATCGGTGAAGCCACACACATTTATAAAGAGCTTCCTCCTCACCGTAATAACGACGCGTAACGCGTTTTCATTTATCCTTGTGTCAGAAGTAGTCACACATGTCTCTCAGGTAGTCACACGTGACGCCTGAACTTGGATTTCTCGATCCCGAATGACCTTGGTTAGATTTGTTTGTCGGCATGTTACGAATTTGCGACAACTTCTATATACAGATGATGTCAAGTCCCTATTGGGAAACACTTAAGTGACCTCAGAGAAAGCCTATGCCCACCCAAAAAATAAAATTTGGCCTACGCCTCTGACTTGTGTGTAGTGATAAGGCCCGACTATATTTGATTATGTCAGCATGACCATTTTTTACGTATCAGTATGAAGCCGGCTAGTATCCTCCGGCTACGGGTCCGAATAGTTTTGGAAACTGTTAATTATTTTACGCCTACAAGATTATTCATAGCTGAACTGCACGGAAAGAATGTTGACCACGCATTTTGTTTGCCTTTTTTGTATTCTAGAACATTGTGCTCACCCAGTATGACCTGGCGAACCATTTCTCGATAAATATTGATAAGCTGATAGAAGGAATAAAAAACCGTGTGACAGAACTGCAAAGATTCAATGCGTCCACGAATGACTTCAAATTGGTAAGCCAATATATAAACCGTAAATGACAATTATGATTACGTTCTCTAAACCACTCATCGTAACACGTTCTTGCCTGGCATCCATTATAACTGGTGATAGATTCATTTGGTTTACTCATTATCGTCATTGCGCTACAGTGTAGACGCATATAGAAACAAAAGTGCTTTTCGAATGTTTGAAAGCAACCGGAAATATATTTCCTTTTCAAATCATAATCAAATAAATTTATTTGCGAACATCGGTAAATTACTTCACTTCATTGTAGTTACTATCAAAGTGTTTATATTGCCATGTATATGTTGTTTGCTTCTATATTGATTTTTTTTTAATTTCACGGTAGCCCACTCAAACGGTGATTAAACCTCGGACCAGCTCTTGTATATATACAAATTTACGTGTGTATTTTACGTTTCAAGAGATAAATTTTAATCCTAATTTAAATATAAGAAACAAATTTCAACGAAAAAAAAATGTAGCATGAGTTTTCTAGAGTGTCTGTCCCGCATAACAATAAATTCAAGCACGTTCAGTACACGTCGCAAAGAAACCTAGTACGTCCCGCATTGCCAACAAATTGTGGAAAACAATGCCGCATCACGTCTTACCATCTTTAGTTAACCCTCTTCATTAATCGCCTTACTTACTCTCTCGAAGGAAGTAGATGTACCGATTTTAAAGTACACGTCGACGTCTTTTTTAACTTTTGTATATTCATTAGTGAATATTTATTATGCTCGTATGTTTATTATGCATATGTATTTATTATGTTTAGTGTGTGTAGCGACGCATTTCATACTTTGTATATGGATCAGTTTCATGTTTCAGATACAAGTGTTTTTTTTTAATATCTCCATTTTAATGCTTTTTTCCTGAAGGCAGCAGAAACATGTTTCTTTGGATTTATGTCTATCCATGTCTTTTAAGCTCATAGTTCTTTTTTTTCTGTACATGAACCGTTTTATGCATCGTACCTTTGGTTTTGCCCGCCCACAGTGCACGTGTGCTGCCAAAAAAAAAAAAGAGCACAGAGACCTCGCCAAGTCGTTATGTAGCTTTTTTTCTGTGTTACTGTTATCTGTACTACGCATAGATGCAAAATAAAGTACGAGTTCAATATTATAGGCCGTATTCTTGGGAAATCGTGTTAGTAATTCTTCGTACTGTTTTTCAACCGAGTTCAATAACAAGCAGACCATGCATTTGTACCAGAGTAACAAGTTCGATATAAGTCCACCGTGGTGCTGTTGCGACTACGGTGCTCGGCTGCAGACCCAAAGGTCGCGGGTTCGATTCAAACAGAGGCGATCGCATTTATATAGAGGCGAAATCGCAGAGGCCCATGTACTGTGCGATGAAAGTGCACATTAAAGAATACCAGACGGTCGAAATTTTCGGCATTCTCCACCGCAGTGTACCTCTCAATTACATCGTGATGTTGGGACGTTAAATGCCAGATTCATTCATTAACGATTTCGATCCAAGGGCAATACAAGTTCGCACAAGTTTAAGAATTTAGACAGGCATACGTGCCAACTCTTAACGCATTTACTCCTTGGCATAGTTATTCACCGCTATATCATTTTAGTTTGGATTAAAGAAAACTAATAAGCTAACGGAAAATACTTTAAATTTGCTGATTTGGCCCCCCAAAATGGGTTGATGAACCATGTAACAAACAACGCTGGTGATTCTGACCCAGTTACTATTTAGTACCACATGCGCAGTAAAATTTATTCCAAATTTTTGCACGATGTCAAATTAAACATTGAATCAGTTTTCCCGTGGAAATTTCAGGTGGACAATCATCCTCAGTTTGAAAAGCTAAAGGTGTGTATTTTTTTATCTTGTCGCGTTTCTTGTCGACCATTGTCACTGTTCACACGAGAATCGCGCTGTGTTAAAAAGCTCAAAGCAGTCGCACGTTCACTATGGTAGTTACGGTGCTAAAACCCGCAATCCCGAAGGTATGCGGGACTGATACCTGTCACAACAGCCGTATTTACACGGAAATGAAAGGCTATAGGCCCGAGTACTCTTCGATGAGTACACGTTATAAAATAACACAGTACGGCGATTCCCGAACCTTCTACTGCGGCGCCCCTCAATCATATGGCGGTTTCGGAACACAAAACCCTCAAGATATTATTAGTAAGGCGATTCAGTTTCGCACAAATGTTTGGTAAATCCTAAACTCAATGTAGAAATGAGGTGATGTCTTGTAACGATTCGTTCCATCTTGACAAATTTTACTAAGCGGATTGACTAAGCGTGTAATTCAATGTTCGCTTATAAGAAGTCTTCCTCGTGCATTCGTAAAGTGCCAATTCAACTTCACGGGGGAAAAATGAATACATGTATCTGTTAGCAATGTCGCAGATTATCGCAAACTTGTGTAGGCTACTATATGGTATTTCAGACAAACGTTTTCACTTTTCATTATGCTTACAGTTAGCCATCAAGGAAGAAATTGATTTTGGAACGAAGGTAGGCGGTGATACGGAGGGTTTCAACAAAGTAGTTCATAAGGTAAGTTCTGCTATTGACTACTTCAAGTAAAAGGAAAGAAATTTTGCTGGTGAGCCAAGTATGTAAAACTGAATTCTCATGTCATCTTCAAGTGTGCTTCGCATCCTCCCATGTTCACTTCTTTCAGGCCTTTCAAGATTATTCGTTGATAAAGTGCGATGCTATCAAGAACGATCTGCTTAGTTACATAGACATGGTAAGAAGAATACGCATGTGATACATTGCTCTCTTGAGGCTCGTGTGAGAAGTGCTAGTGGTAACAAGGAACACCGTTTTCTTTCTTTCAGTTTGACAATATAGGCAATTGCCGAAAGATTTTGAGCGTGTTCGAAGAATCATTTCGAATCCTTTGCAATGGAATGCTCGACTACGTCGTAAGTTATAGCACATCGATTTTTTGTACCGCTTTTGATTGCGATATTACAGGGACGTTAGTTTCACGTGGGTACGCCGTTCAGAAATCACAGGGGATGCAGAAAAAAAAGTATCTCGCAAAGCGAAAGTCCAGCAACAAGTGCGCGCTGTGCACGTACATATCTATTAGAAGAAAGTTAAGCGTAGAGCTCAGGTGGATTGGGTTGGGCTTCACTGTTAATTACCGTGAACTACAGTACTTTTAAAGGCCTGCCATTCTTGAAAGGTCTGGCTACGATTGAAAATCGCGAATGTGATTTAGTGGGCTGGTTGATATTACAGCACATATAAACGTTTTTTTTTTCATGGGCACCGCAATTTTGTTAGCGGGCGGCCCTTTTCTGGTTTGGCAACTAATCTGGCATGCGGGAAGGTCGCTGTTTGCATGAAAGTAAACGTGCGGCTTCAGTTTTATTGTTCTTTTTTAATTTTTACGCGGTGAATTTCCACTGAAGTTCTCTATAAAATGGGTCCATGAGACGTTCTGAAGAGGTTCAAGTCGTTAAGGGTCAATTGTTTCATTATACAGCGCCACGAAGGAGTCCACTTCTGTTGATGCAGTATTTTCACAGCACCGACATACTACTCGAAAATGTGCAGTATTTTCTGGTCTTTATTTTCCAGAATGAGCAACAAATTTTCGAAAGCATAGTGAATATCTTTCTTGAGCTGTAGCCATACGCTTTCCTAACAAGATTTCTTTACGCCACGCCGTCGCATCGGCTACCGCTCTTGCACGAAGCCGAGGGTTGGATTGTAGTCGTTCGTCTTTATTTCAGGTGACTGACGATTTTTGTTAGCTGCACACTAACTGTTGTCTAAATTGTTTCTCCACTCTGAAAGAGTGACCGTATCTTACTCGCTCATTTGTTTTTGCAGGTGTGCTTTTGAATACTGCTCTTACATCACTGAGCGAGGCCGACGTGCCTGCGCGTCCTATTTTTGTCTACTTTTTTTTAAATCAAAACATTTGAGTTACTTTCGGTGCCGCGGTAGTTTGACCTGCGATAGAAAGAAATGTTACTTGGAACAGTTTATTGGGGAAATAATATCGTTGGAACAGCTGGAGGCTGCGTACCTTCCATTTATAGCCGAGGTTGAGCATTGGTGCCGAAGTTTAAGTTTGGAAGCTATAGAAGCCGCTGCTCCTCGTCAACAAGAAAACGATGCAACTTGAAGAGTCCACAGCCACATGAACTCCGCGTCTGGTGATGCACATGACATATTTCTTCCGACAGCAGTTTCCTTTTACTGTAGTTCTTACTGCACCCCAAAACAGCGCAGTGGTTCCCAGATAACCAATTCTTGGCCGTCATAGCAACGAATGAAAACGAAATCCGCAGGTTGCTTAATGCATGGCAAATTGCTCGATAGCGCCACATATATCTGCATCAACCATGGAAGAAGTTTTTCCTTCTGCCATGGCATCAACACACACACACACGCACACTCCAAGCCATTGCCCGCATGCCAGAGAGGAAAAATGCGTTGGTTTCCAGACCGGACCTCCTCGCCCGATGCAAAGGTCTATAGACATGAATAAACAGAAGCGGGTCTTGTTTCTTCACTTCGCTCTCGACTGCTTGTTCTGAAACCTTTCCAAGACCACCACGAAATGTAATATCGTTGCTTTCTCAATGTTTTTAGATGCGGAAGCATCTTATACTCGCGCCTTGTAGTGCGCCGTCCGCACCGCTTCTCGAACATTCGACAGCTGACGCGCGCGCATGCGCCGTCGTGCCGTCGCCCACTCTTCCACCATCTGTGCATCCCTTCCTCCTCTACACACCGCGCGCGCTTCACTCCTCCACCATCTGTGCACCCTTCCTCCTCTACACACCGCGTTCGACATCTACAATTCTCCTGATTCTCCAGTGGACGCGCATGTGGCGTCGCGCTTCGAGAACATTCAACAGCTGACAGTGCATGCGCCGTCGCGCTGTATATATACTCAAGGTCCGCGCTCGCTCGCTCAGTTGCCGCTCGTCGGTTGGTTTGTACGGCACGTCGACGTCCAAGGTCGCGTGAAATGAATTCCAACGAATCCACAAACACAATGATCGACGTCCCTTCGACCAGCGCCGCCCTTTCGCATACGTGTGTACGTGTTCACTCATTTAACACCCCATCTTACAACCACGTTAACCAATTTAGCCATCGACCCAAGTAAGTCGCAATTTAACACCCCATTTCACAACCACGTTAACCAATTTAGCCATCGACCCAAGTAAGTCGCACTTTAACACCCCGTTAACCAATTATATGCTCCGCATCCTCCTCAGTGTTCCCCCGAGGGAAGCTGCGGGCAATTTTTTTCTTTTCTGTGTGTGTTAATGTTTCTTGCAATTCTAGTGTCCGAGACATATTGTAATATTTTTCTTCATCATCATCAAACACTGACACCCAGATGAAGAAGGGGGGGGGGGGGGGGAGGTTTAGATTTTGTTTTGTGGATATTTAGCTGCTCACTGTAAAGCTAACTTCTTGAAATAAAAATCGGTATGCGCAGATTCGGCGAACTCTGTCCTTGAGTACACTTCGCGCATGCCAGTTTTCCTTTCAACCATACAACTCGCTCAGCAACTAGTTTGATCAAACCACACGCTAAATTCCACTGAGTTGTCCTCTATCTTTTCTGTTCGTAATCTATCTACTGGGACACTTCTGCGTGCTCTGCTTTCCAGAACGGTTTCTGGCTGGCCATGCTCATTTTAGTTGGAGTGTTCGACTACGCAATCTACAATTCCCTGGTCGCCTCCAAATACCTGTTCTCTATGACCACCTACACGTACGAGGGCGAGCCTGTCTCTCCAGGGTAAGACAATCTTATGTAAAAGAGGCATTGAGCCACTTTTCAAATGATCATGAAATGTCCTCACGAATCAATGAATATAGAATCTCGAATCCACCAAGAACTAGCGGAGTTGCGGGGATCTGCCACAGGCCTTAAGCGTTCTCTCATGTCTCGTAACGATCTGCGCACTGACTAAGAGCCGCACAGGAAGGGATGACCAGGAGAAAATAAGCTCCGTCAGCTCGGGTTACCTTGAGCGCGAGTCATGAAGCACTGTCGCTCTTTTCCGCAGCGATTTCTTGACGCTCCAGTGTGGCTGTGTAATATTGAACTAGAGCGCGGCGTCGGTGCGTGGCGGTACACTTTGGCAAGGATCGCTTCTGATCCAAACGCCAATCTTGATTTATGTTGGTCGTTGGCCAATAGCATGCTATCTGCTTTTAGGGGCGAAGCTCGTTAAGCGTGGGTCTGTCCATCCTCCGTCGTTGTCGTACGTAGCCACCGGGATGCGAGGTGGGAGATGGCGGTACTTGGAGTGTTCGCTAGATGGACGCATAGACAGACGCAAGGACGGACGGACAGACAGGCTAGCAGACGGACGGACGGATGGATGGACGCGCGGAGCGGGTATGTGCCACATGAGATGCGAGATGGTGGTACTTGGAGCGTTCACTAGATGGACGCACGGGCGGACGTACAGACAGACTAGAAGACGGACGGACAGATGGACGGATGTACAGATGAATGGACGCACGGACAGACGGATGGACGCATGGATGGAAGAACGGATGGTCGCGCGGACGTACGGAAGCTAGAAAGGACGAATGGAAGCACGGATGGGCTGCCGGACGCTTCGCCTCACTCATCACCATTCACCCCGTAGATTTGCTGTGATTTTTTTTTATTTCGAACACCAGGCGCTGCGAGTTCCGAAGATAGTGATCGCAGGTAGCTGTATGAAAATGGCAGTGCCGTGCGCTGCTTCTGAACTCTCCTCACCCCGTACGACAGCAAGATTTTGCTGAGGTGCTCGCAGCAGTGTTTGCTTTCAAAAGGATGTGTTCGGCACCAAGCACCGGGGGTATTTCATGGCCCAATTAAACTGTTCATATATGCGACGTATCTATCGTTCAGTCCACTACTCTCACTTTGCATGCTTTTTCATTGGTCCGAGTGGCTTTTCATTTATGCATTAATGTAAAAAAAACGAATTGTTGGTTAAAAATCAGTAATATAATGCAAGGGGCTATAGTCATTGAGAAATTTAGGACTTCGGGTATTACGTCGCTGACCATTCGTATCCTTTAAGGTTCACTGTATAACTTAATTGGAAACTCGTCGGCTTGTGTCATACCACAGAACAAACTTCGAGGATCTGTAAGTACACCATTAATAATACAAGCGAGGAAAGTCAACGATGCATTGCCTACACAAAACATCTTTCTTTTTTTTTCAGCCTAACGCATCGGAAGCAGAAACCGAGGAGGAGGTAAAATTTAATTTTTATCTATAATTTAACAAGAAACCATTCTGCGTACTCTTAACATCAATTAAGTAACGCTAATTTTCAGAAAACAAACCGAGCAGTAAGTAGTAACATATTTTTTATCGTGCTCTCTCTCTCTCTCTCTCTCTCTCTCTATATATATATATATATATATATATATATATATATATATATATATATATATATATATATATATATATATATATATATGTGTATATATATATATACAAAAACCATGAAATCAAATCAACTCACAGTTATGCCACGGAAGCTAGTATACAGGACAGTAATGTAACTGCAGAATGATTATGACTCTGATTCAAGAACAGAGAGGGCCATGACATGGCCACCCACCAAACTGCGGCTTACCGCGAGAAATTGAAACATGTCTATTATGGCTGTATACATATATGAAAAATTGAGTGCGAAAATATTACATTGAGAAATTTGCCCTGGAAGTCGCTGGCTATAAACTCGGCCCACCACTATAAACCCCGCCCATTTCACCATCGTGTGTGTAAGATCACGTTCTTCATTGAAGGGAGCAATCATCTTTTGCTGAAATTTCGTCCACAGCAAATAACTCACTTTTGAATGCCGAACTTCATTGTATACGCACAGCTGGTCACGAAACGAAATCGTTTGCGGGAGTGCATGCACTCGCAAAGTTAATGCCGTTCCACGCGCTTCCCGCACAGCCACAACGCACGTACCGGGACCCCTACCTCATGCAAGCGGGGGACAAATAAGCCAATTAGCGACGCTGCGGAGGGTGAAAGAGCGTCGCCAACTGGCTTATTTTCACCCGCTTGCGTGCGGTAGGGGTCCTGTCACGTGCATTGCGGCTGTGCGGGAAGCGCGTGGAACGGCCCTTACGCCAGACCTCGCTAGTGAGCCAGTGTTGGCAGACTCTCGGGTCGCTCGCGTGTTCATAAATATGCTCGTTATAGCCGACGAAATGCGTTGACATATCGCCGGCTTGTTGACCAATGTTCAGTTATTAATCCGCATACCACAGATTATGGGCGAAAAGAGTGTGTCATGGCCCCTTTAAAGTAGACATTAAAGACCATTTCTGTTCGGATGAGTTTTTTCTGCTCAAAATCCTGTTCATAAGAGTCATTCCTCACTTTTTCAGAGCGGGGACTGTGACAGCCGACCAGAGGCTGAGACAGGAAGCGGCTGAGTAAGTTATATATTTCGTAATATGACATCGATTGAACATGTCACATGGCTATTGCTATATTAGGTCTTTCTTGGGATACCACAACGCAAATGTTTTGGTATGTCTCTGTGTGTGTCTGTCGTTCAACTTGTCTGTCTGTCAACCGATAAGATTCTGCAGCCAGGCTAAAATTTAACCACTTCCTCAGCGCCCACTAATTTGGTCTGGCTTCTGAGTTCATACTTGTGCGACATCTAGATTTTTAAAAAAATCAAACATTTCGCTTATCATAAGCACAATATCAACATGTCAGTATTCTGCAGTGTTTCTTTATATCAAAAAAAGCATACATAAGCAATTCTAAGGAACATAGCGTTTATTACGCTGTGCTGACAATTCGACGCTATGCACGAAAAGGAGGGTGATTCCTACACTTGGATAAGACGACGCGGTGGTGTCACTTTAACGAGGCCTTGCATTCTACACATTATGGACTCCGAGATGAATCGCGTACGCCACGCGCTCGCTATATCCGAGGCCACCCTTTCGTTTTCCAAGATTACTGGCAGGTGGTGCAGAATCCCATTTACCGATTTTATCGCACAAGGCATCAAATAAACGTTCTATTCGCTCTCTCCAGACAGAAGATCATCGTCTTTCGACAAAATTTGGATTGAAATATGCAGATACGAGGTCATTTTTAAAAGAGCGGAGCAGTTTAACCATCACCGCCACGGTAGTATAGTGGCTAAGGTACTCGGCTGCTGACCCGCAGGTAGCGGGATCAAATCACGGCTGCGGCAGCTGCATTTCCGATGAAGGCGGAAATAGTGTAGGCCCGTGTGCTCAGATTTGGGTGCACGTTAAAGAACCCCAGGTGGTCGAAATTTCCGGAGCCCTCCACTACGGCGTCTCTTATAATCGTATGGTGGTTTTGGGACGTTAAACCCCACATATCCATCAATCGAGCTGTTTACCCAGGCCGTAATATGTTCAACGTCAAAACAAACAAACAAAAAAGCTCTGCGCTACGAGGACGTCACCGCGCGTTGCCTAGCAATCTGTTGTAGTACATCTGTACGTCTGCTTCGCTGGGCCGTACAGCGTTTTTCCACCAACCCGCCTGCCTAGACACTGCGCGCAAGTGATTGGTCGCATGGGAAGCGATGTTGCGTCCAACTATGCGAACGTTCTTTCGTGCTATATAAATACGGTGTGTCGCGGTGATGCGTGGTGCCAGGCGCAGACATGGGAGAGAGAGAGAGAGTGAGAAATAACGTTTATTTACACCCGTCTAGGTTGACGGGGAGGAGGCTTCGGCCTCTGCCCCCGATCATCCCCCTAGGCATCGGCCGGAATCCCTTGGAACTCGTAAGCCCTACAAAAGTTCGCACTGCCGATTCAGAAGCCACCTACAGAGAATCGCAACGCGCTGCCACGCTAACTGCTGAACGTGAGGTGTTTAATATAGTCAACGACGCAGTATAGTCTAAACGACGAAAGAGAACTCATCTTCACTTGACTGGAACTTGGCATCACTTGGCATTACTTCGTACAACTTGGCGTCACTTCGTATAACTCTGCATTACTTCGTTAGGCCTGGACCAGCTGCGAACCGATCAGATCCGCTGTACCTTTCGCTGTACTCCACTAGTACAAACTATTGCCAGCTTCTTTATTATGAGCGAAGCTCTTTAGGTTTGCACTCCGCCGTCGCCGCCATTGCCCCTTGCGTCGAAGCTCCTGGCGATGGGCAAGTGCACCGAGCAAAACAGGTGCGTTTTCCCAGAAGTTCCCACAGATGGCTCGCGCTGTGCCATGTACGGCACACACTCACTCGCTGAGTCATTGCCGCCACCGAGGGCGCCACCCGCTCACCACCCAACTGCCTTCATGAAAGCCAGCAGGGAGATCAGGCGCTTATTCGCTGGCGTCTAATTCTAAGGAGCTTCGCTCATCGGTTGGATTCGTACGCGGAACTACGGCTAGTTTATCACACGATTTATTAGACGTTTGCATATCTTGACATCAAAAATTAAGGAAAAAAATACCTCAACCACGAGTTGGTCATAATATGGACTTATAAGTATGGCAGTCCCGATTTAATTGTCTGCTAAACCATGACTTTTATTTATCATGCCTCCACAGGAAATTCAGGATAATGCGCCTGTAAGTAACGATGTTTTAATTCTTTTTCTATTCGGATAGGAAGCGTAATCGATTGCAATATCTGTTTATCAGTACTACCAGGAAACATTTAGTTTTACTTGTACAGTTCGCAAACAAACATTGAGCTTTTTAAGCTTATGTCGATTAGTCGATAAATGTAACGCGATGTCTTCTTGCCTAAGCACCAGCTTTTGCACTGACGCGTTTTTTTTTTTTCGGAGAAACTGGGGTGACCCGACTTGAGCGAAACCTGTTGTGTGTGATTAAAAATGTTCAAACATACTTAGGATAGCAGAGTTCTGATCTACGGCTAACAGTTCTAGCAGAAAATTTGCCGGAAAGTTGATTGTACGAAAAAAATTATATTGAAGTACGAACATGAATCCGTAACTACGCACCTTTGTGCGGAAAGCATATATCGTAAGGCTCCGTTAACGAAATATGTTGAAGCATATGTGACAGACCAAGCTTACATAAAATATTGTTCGTTCACCGGCAATGCTACCATTAAGTTGCCGTCGTGTTGCAAAAGCCCCAGTAACTAAACGACATATTTCATATGAAGGCACATATGTATAATAATTATTTAGGACCTATACTAGGAATAAGTTTATTACCTCCAGATTATATCAATTAAATTACGGATAGCGTTCAAAGTCGATATTTGTCCACATTGCACTGCAGAGTTTGATATTTGTAAACTTGATCATTCAGGAGTGATTTGGTTTATACAAGTTGCTACGATGTGGCAAAGTTAAACAGCGCGAAACACGATGACGCAAGAAGCAGAAACTCGGCCCAGCACCCCTGTGTGTACATGTTTCTTTCGGCCTTGGTGACTCTCGAAGAACCTTCAGTCACTCCGTGCGACATCCTGGAGACACGCAGAAAATAAAGGCAATAATTCAGCCCACAACACCCCAAACTATGGATCGGCGCTGGTTACAAACTAACACGTACCACAATCTACTAATCCTCAACAAAATCCACCCAACGCAGTACCTGGATACATATCCGTGGTGTTGGGGAATGGCCACATCTCACCCACATAACGTGGACGTGCAGCCTCAGACCACCCGAAATTAATCCACCCTTGTTATGGAAGAACTGATTCAAAAGACAGTGGGAGGTCTGGCTTGCGGGCACAGATCGAAAGATCCAAGCTGCTCTTCTCGATCAGGCCCAGCGAGCCGCAAAGGCCAGTGGGGCCCTGGACTAGGGGATCCACTCTTTTAGATGCGGAGCATCTTATACTCGCGCCTTGTAGTGCGCCGTCCGCGTCGTCCGCGCCGTCCACACCGCTTCTCGAACATTCGACAGCTGACGCGCGCGCATGCGCCGTCGCGCCGTCGCCCACTCTTCCACCATCTGTGCATCCCTTCCTCCTCTACACACCGCGCGCGCTTCACTCCTCCACCATCTGTGCACCCTTCCTCCTCTACACACCGCGTTCGACATCTACAATTCTCCTGATTCTCCAGTGGACGCGCATGTGGCGTCACGCTTCGAGAACATTCAACAGCTGACAGTGCATGCGCCGTCGTGCTGTATATATACTCAAGGTCGGCGCTCGCTCGCTCAGTTGCCGCTCGTCGGTTGGTTTGTACGGCGCGTCGACGTCCAAGGTCGCGGTGAAATGAATTCCAACGAATCCACAAACACAATGATCGACGTCCCTTCGACCAGCGCCGCCCTTTCGCATACGTGTGTACGTGTTCACTCATTTGACACCCCCTCCTACAACCACGTTAACCAATTTAGCCATCGACCCAAGTAAGTCGCAATTTAACACCCCATTTCACAACCACGTTAACCAATTTAGCCATCGACCCAAGTAAGTCGCACTTTAACACCCCGTTAACCAATTATATGGTCCGCATCCTCCTCAGTGTTCCCCCGAGGGAAGCTGCGGGCAATTTTTTTTTAAGAGCGAAGCTTCTTAGAGCGGCACTCGTTCGTCCCTCGTAGCCGTTGTAGTGTGTAACAAGCATAACATTTTGATCTCAAAGGTGGTGCCAGTGAGAAATTTCAGTGCGTTGTTGAACAATAAAAAATAGTGCTCAATGTACATGCTAACGGCTGCTAATGGGGAATGAGGGACAGGAGCATTCGGCTTTTAGTTGATGCGCACGCTGCAATCCCCATTAGCAGCCATTTGCATGTACATTGAGCACTATCTGACAAGAAAGGGTTGCTACGTTATACTCGCTGGGTGTAACCTCCTTAGTTTTAGAAATGTTTACCGAGCGTTGAGCCGCAGTGCCGGGAATACAGTGAACTAGTATATACCATGAATGAACTTGAGGTAGTTAAAGGTGGGACGTAGATACGAAGCGCAAGCCGTAAGAGAGTAAAAGCCGTATTCTCCTGTCTCTCATTCCCCATTAGCAGCGATTGGCATGTACATTGAGCACTATCTGACAAGAAAGGGTTGCTACGTTATACTCGCTGGGCGTAACCTCCTTGGTTTTAGAAAGGTTTAGCGAGCATTGGGCCGCAGTGCCATGAATACAGTGAACTAGTATATACCATGAACTCGAGGTGGTTAAAGGTGGGAAGTAGACACGAAGCGCAAGCCGTAAAAAAGTGTGCGTGTGCCACCTCTCGTTTAGTCCTTGAAGTGTCCGCTGGATGGCGGTGCTTCTATATGGGGAATATATGATGAAAAGATGCGAGATGGTGGTACTTGGAGTGTTGAATAGATGGACGAACGGACACACAGACAGATGCATGAATGGACGCATGAACGGACGCAGGGGCGGATGCATGGACGAACGCAGGAACGGACGCACGAACAGACGCACGCACGGACGGGCGGGTGGACGCGTGGACGGTCACACAGACGGACGCATGGACGGATGGAAGCAAGAACGAATGGACGGACGAATGCTTCGCCCCACTCACCATCATTCACTCCGTGGATATGCTGCCAATTTTTTCTCCCTAATTACCTCTAGTGCAATAAAGTTTCTACTACTATACTCTCTTACACGCCTCACGACTTTGCGGATGATAAAAATCTTTTTTTGTTTTCTCCCAATTCTCATCAAACGTGTAATGAAGTAACTGCCCTAAACACAAATAAAGGCTGTGTTTCCTGCAATCACTTAAACAACTCTGAGAAAAGAAAATTGAAAAAAGTGTATTTAGATGGAGATTCACTTGATCATCTTGAAATTTAATAATCATAACCCATTATCTTATAATAAAATAATGTCCTTCGTGTTTCGTGTAAGTTACGTGTGAATTTCACCCTGCTGCCACTATATTGCTTTAACTCGCTTCGCACTCTGCCGCCTCATCAAGAAATAATAATAGATTTTCCTGTATTACAGGAAAAGAATGTCCAGGGAATCTGACGCTATTTTGAAAGAGTGAGTACCTATATAATACGGCATTACAGAAGGCCAAGTATATGGTTACAATACGCTTGTTCTGATAAACACATTTTCTTGTTGGTTTACATGCAAAAAGATGCACCATTGAGGTTATGGCTCAACTATGTTTGGTTAAAGTGCTCGCTTAAGTGATCTGGTCGCACACTTCAGGGTATTTCGCAGCGTTAAAAGAGTGAAATGAAAGAGAAACAAAAAAACGCAATCAAGCGCTCTCTTTTTTTTTCCCCCGATATCGTTTTTCTTTCGTTAATTGTGCGCTTAGTTCTTAACTGCCTGAGAAGTGTGCGAAACATACTCAAAACATACAAGTAAACAGTGAGCTTCTGGAGCAAACCTGAAAAATCTTAATGCGTCTTTTGCTTCTAAGAGCAGCATGTATGATACTCTGGTAAAGTAGTATCAAATTGTCCAAGTAATACTATACCAGCTGGGCAGCGGTTCTCAAGAAACAGCTTTGCGAAACACCGCTGTCATCGCTTTAAAAAAAAAATGAGAGAATCGAATATGAAAGAAAAAAAAAAGTTACATCTCAATGTTCCCTTAACGATTTCTACAAAATCGGCCCAATAATCATCCACAGGATGTTTGCTAGGTGGCACAACTGCCACTTAAAAGCGAGCTAACTTCAATTTCTAGGTTGTACTTTTGATGCAAAGCGGATGACATACAAGACGCGTAAACATCGATGCAGCTGCCACCTGTGTTGCATTTTCCATGCGTTCCTTTAGTAGGCAGCCTTGTCATAACGCGTCAGAATGTGTTAAAGGGTTCTCAGAACTTTGTTCAAGTGACCTTTCACTACATTTCTTTCTTTCTTTCTTTCTTTCTTTCTTTCTTTCTTTCTTTCTTTCTTTCTTTCTTCCTTTCTTTCTTTCTTTCTTTCTTTCTTTCTTTCTCTCGTTCTTTCTTTCTTCCTTTCTTTCATTCTTTCTTTCTTTCTTCCTTTCTCTCTCTTTCTCTCTTTCTTTCTTTCTTTCGCGCGTGCAGTATTAGCCCAGTCATGATTCAATCACCGGTGTCCATGACGAGCGAACAGCCGACAAGTGTTCAGCCGTCATCGGCAGACAAGAGCAGCTCCGTACAGGCCGGTTGGCAACCCTCACCAGCATACAATGCGGGATCGAAGCCGAGCCAAGCCAAGCCGGTGGCCGTGAAGCCACCTGAAATGCGCAGCGATGAACTGGCGCCTGAGTTCCGACGATAGACAAGTGTCAGTGGAACTTAAACGTGCGCGCGCTACTTTGGAATTACCTCCATGCCAAAGTTTCACTCGATTGATTACATTGTTTGTTTTCGATACCTAGCGTTAATTTTTTAGTTATATTCATTTAATCTACACTTTTATACAGCTTTTCAAAAGCACCTCCCTGGGCGCTGCCATAGTCCTCTTTGGGCTGCGCCAATTGACGTGAACTCTCAAATTTACACTGACAAGGCCGCGCCGTTGGTTTTTGTACTCCAACGCGCCCATCATGGCGGTGCTTTTTTTTTACCTCCTGTGAAAAGGTGTATATTGGAGTGACTTGTGACATCTCCGATTATTTATCGCAGTTACTCTTATGGTAGTGTTCGCCTTATTTTTTCCGTATTGTAATATATTGCTTTATGTACACATGATCCAGACAATACACTAAACATTAATTTATGTTCCCTTCTGAATATATGCATGAAAGGCCTGCGGTTAACAGTGTAACTACTGGAAACTACTTGCAGTTTGCGAATTTCTTTTCGCACTCAGTATGAGACAAGAAAGTGACTTTCGCAAATGCGAATTAACCGCGCCCGATTCCTCTGTCTTGTGTATTTTTTCGACCCTCTGAACTTTCCGCATTTACCTCCAGGAGAACTTAATCGACATGTCCATAATTCCAACTACATATTATTCCGTGATTGAAGGAATGTTTTATGAACAAGCTTTGTGAATAACTGAATTTGTTTCTATGGCCGACTTTTCTTGCGGTGACAGGAGTGTTGATATCACGGTTTAGATTTCGGATTGCGTTAAAATTTTGAATTGCGTATATACTAACATATTAGTATTGTCAACTGTGAATATGCTAACATTCAGGCACCGTTAATTGCCCTATAACAGCTTTTATATGTATTGCCTTTAGTACAAAAAAATCACCCCGCCGCGGTGGTTTAGTACAATAAAGAAAGAAAAAAAGCCGCGGTGGTTTAGTGGTTAAGGTACTCGGCTGCTGACCCACAGGGCGCGGGATCGAATCCCGGCTGCGGCGGCTGCATTTCTGGTGGAGGCGGAAATGTTGTAGGCCCATGGGCTCAAATTTTGTGAGGGTGCACGTTAAAAAGCCCCAGGTAGTCAAAATTTGCGGAGCCCTCCACTACGGCGTCTCTCATAATCATAGGGTGGTTTTGGGACGTTAAATACCCAAATCAATCAAATTATCAGTTGAAAGCAGCACTCAGTCTGTGTCGGTTCTCTCCTACTTCCTTTTCTGTTCACGATTACTCACAATTCATGACTGTAAATCAGCACCCCTCCCCCCCCCCCTTACTTTTTTTTAATACCTTTAAGATGGCTGAGATATGCGGCGTCGAATGACCATATACAACAGTTACTTGTGAAATATAATACAAATGCAGAATTAATAGAGCCAGGAGCGTCAGCGAAAAAAATGGCAGTATATCCACGGAGTTTATGATGAAGAGGGGGCGAAGCATTCGTCCGTCCATTCGTTCTTGCTTCCGTCCATCCATGCGTCTGTCTGTGTGACCGTCCATGCGTCCATCCGCCCGTCCGTGCGTGCGTCTGTTGGTGCGTCCGTCCCTGCGTTCGTCCATGCATCCGCCCCCTCGTCCGTTCATGCGTCCATCCATGCATCTGTCTGTGTGTCCGTTCATCCATCTATTCAACACTCCAAGTACCACCAACTCGCATCTTTTCATCACATATTCCCCATATAGAAGCACGGCCATCCAGCGGACATTCCAAGGACTAAACGAGAGGTGGCACACGCACACTTTCTTACGACTTGCGCTTCGGGTCTACTTCCCACCTTTAACCACCTCGAGTTCATGGTATTACTAGTTCACTGTATTCATGGCAATGCGTCCCAACGCTCGCTAAACCTTTCTAAAACCAAGGAGGTTGCGCCCAGCGAGTATCACGTAGCAACCTTTTCCTGTCAGATAGTGCTCACTGTACATGTCAATGGCTGCTAATGGGAAATGAGAGACAGGAGAATTCGGCTTTTACTTTCTTACGGCTTGCGCTTCGTATCTACTTCCCACCTTTAACCACCTCGAGTTCATTCATGGTACATATTAGTTCATTGTATTCATGGCACTGCGGCTCAACGCTCGCTAAATCTTTCTAAAACTAAGGAGGTTACACCCAGCGAGTATAACGTAGCAACCCTTTCTTGTCAGATAGTGCTCAATGTACATGCCAATGGCTGCTAATGGGGAATGAGAGACAGGAGAATTCGGCTTTTAGTTAACGCGCACGCCGCGAACTTTTTATTGTCCAACAAAGCACAGGAGAAATCTCCCACCAGCACCACCTTGCGTCAAAATATAACACTTGTTGCACACTACGACTACGACTACGAGGGACGAAATGGCGCCGCTTTAAGGAGCTTCGCCCCTAAATGTCCAACATTTCGCAACTGTGCACCATCGAAGGAGGGTGCCTCTGACTTGTCGCCCCAGACATTCCCAGCAGTCGGTATCGTTAATAATAGAATAATTCACGCTATTCTCTTAGGGTACCACTATATGGCTTCGATCCTAATAATATTTCGGCCATCAAGTTTGCTATTTTGTGAACGAACGAAGGCTTTTGATTTTCTGCAAATGGCGAACCGCTGGGCGGTGTCATCCGGGGCGTATAACGAGGATACCGTTCCGCGGACCGGAACGCATTTGCGTCATCGTCTGCGATTCGAGAGGCCGGGATGTTCTCTCTTCTTCGCGAAAACGGAGCAGTGCGTCATTAAATGCGATGCCACGGACACGGCAGCAGTTTCTTCGATGACTTCGCTGCTCAGCATTCTAAAAGTGCTGCCCAAATGGATGAAGGAGCTTGTGTGTGTGTATGTGTGTGTATTTGTGTGCATATGTGTGCGTGTGTGTGTGTGTTCTGGGCACATTCCGTGATTGCCTTCTTCCCTCGGCCGAAGGGGAATGGTATAGTTAGAAGAGCATGAGCAACAGACTGGCGCCAATGGTTCGAACCGGGAGCCTGAGTCAACACCGCAGCGAGCAGCCGGCGCAAACTCGGAGTCCCCTGGCGCAAACATGCATCGGCTCAGACAGAGCGCCCGTTTTTGGTCCCAAGGACATTCCTGGAACGCGGGGATGGCAGCGAGCGAGTTGAGTGTTCTTCCCTTTGAAGATTGCCGCCGCTCGCTGTTGCACTGTTTGTCCTGTTGCAGTCGTGATCATGATCGGAATGATGACTCCTTTGCGAATTAGGATGTTGTGTGTACACAAACTTGTCGTGTGGATTACTATTTTGTTACTAGTGTGCTGCTCATAGATCCGGGCTGTTGAATAATGGTATGAACCTTTATTGTTTGAATACGTATAAATGCTGAAGGTTCCTTTAATGGCACTTCGTTATGCAATTACATTTTTTTTAACAATAGCCCTGTCTAGCATGACTTTGGCGAGAAAAACGGGCAGCATGCCCTCGGTGTAACGTTTTGGTCATGCGTAGTCGTCAGATGAAAAATTTTATTACTCAAAATTTATAGTGTGACACTAAATAAAGAAAATTAAAAACAACTAGAACGTGGTGTTGTGCGCAGTTATCAAACGGCGTTGGACTCGCTCCGGCCGCACATTTCAAGGAGTCGCAAAATGCTTTTATTAATATATCTGAAAACTTCGTTTGATAACAAGCTTTCAGTATCTCGCCAGTGACACTTGTGGCGGCATCCCGCGAACCACAGGGCGTCTTCGACGTTATAGCCGGATCGTTTCTTGGGGTTCCGTTTACGCTTCACTTGTGCTTCACTGGACAGCGCACAAACTCGAGAGCTTCAAAGAGGCCGTAATGTGCGCAGAAATTCCAACGTACAGTTTCTCTGCAGCTGTAATATCTTTTCTTCAATTGTAGCTACGACATCGTCCAATAATTATTGAGGTTAAGATAGAACGTGCTGGCAATGCGGTTTCGTATGTACTTACAGGCACCGCGGCGCCAGGCGGTCTGGGCACAAGCAGCGTTTCGGCCATCACTTTCTCCTACGAATAACGGATCCCGGGAGAATGCACGCTAGGCAAGTGGAGGCCCTACATAGTAGGAGAGTACAGTTCGGCGACTATCACGTTCAGAAAAGGAAGGACGAGGAAAAAAGAAAAGAGTGCGCATGCGATGCGACTTCACGACAATAGCGAGGAAGCCAGCTCGACGTGCTTGGCCGGCGAATTTCCGGCAGAAAACGGAAACAAAACTGCATGAGCTCGAGTTCGAGAGCTCTGACAAAGCTTTGCCGAACAGAACGAGATAGCACGAGAGAGAGAGAGAGCAGGAAGGGGGAGGGTATTGCAGGGAGGGCGAGGAGAGTTGGGAGGGAACGAGAGCTGGGAAGAGAATGGCTGTGAAAGGGCAAGCACGACTCGAGGTTTTGGATTCGCAGCGTGCCTTGCGGCTCTTTGATCGTCGCCGCTGTGTTGTCATGTCCGCGGGCGCAGCTAGAGAAGAGCCGCTTTTCGGCTACGTTTGCGGCGCGCTTAGCACGCCCTCACAGCCAGGCTTCTAATTTGTTCTGTGGGCGCGCGTGCGGAAGAATGGCTCCTCCACTCAAGCTCTTTCTTTCTTTCTTTCTTTCTTTCTTTCTTTCTTTCTTTCTTTCTTTCTTTCTTTCTTTCTTTCTTTCTTTCTTTCTTTCTTTCTTTTTTTCTTTCTTTATTTCTTTCTTTTCTTCATATGAAGGACGCCTTTTGGATTCCTTACTCGGAGATGAGAAGGCCCAAGCTACAAACAAAAGCCTCTTTGCGCAACGAAGTTTGAGACGTCGGTATACGTCCTTGTACGGTGAACCGTCATTGTTCGAAAGGCTGTGCGTTTCGTTGCTGATTGCGCTGTTCCGAAAGAGATTAGAGGAGCCGTTGCTCCGTGGCTAAAGATAGCATTGTTCGTGACTTCTACACACGTAATATGTGATGGTGACTGAGGCCGGTACGCGCACATTTAAATTCTATAGGTGTGGCATGCATGGTAAACGCTGTCTCGAATCTGACGAATTTGTACCAATACATTATGTATTGTTATAGACTGCGTCAACACAATAGGGTAGGTTCAAAGCGGTGTTGCTACAGCATGTGTCGATATATTGTAACCTATAGCTTCCAAACGGTGTTTACATTACCCCATTGGTAACTTCCAAGGTTTTTTTATCACTGAAAAAGAAGTGCGACATTTTTCTGTTAACAGGAGCGCTTGGCTGTTCGAGGTGTTGCATAATGGATCTTACCCACGAGTCCTTTCTCTGCTTTCTTTCCAACATTCCCCCCAACCCAGAACTACCCTCGGTAAGGGGGTTTCTTTGCTTACTGGTGTGGAATCATGAGGAAGGCAGGAAAGCGTGGCGGCATTAGCCCGCTCAAACTGACGCACTATTGGGGTTGTGATCGGCTTACATTTACACAATGGGGCGATGGGGCGGCCGGGCTGGCCACCTAGGCCCATTTCTTTTTTCATTCTTGTCTAACTCGCAAAGTTGGACCAAGACACTGCAGTTGGCTTTCATTTCCAGCAAAATAAGACGAACATATCACCTTGTAGAGAAATAGAGGGGTTCGAGCAAGACTTAGCGAATATAACCTTTTATAAAGTAGGCGAGGGCTTGGCAGAGTAAATGGTATGACTGTTACTTCTTCGAGCATGCTTAACGTGTGCGTTATAATGTATCAACAATGCAATATGACTGACTTATATGAAGAACGTTCATTAGTACAGCAACAACTCGTCGGCACAACAGCGGCGTTCACGTGAAACAGCGTCACACTACATTTCAGGCAGATTGTATTTATATGAGCAGGTCTATACATATATAAAGGGCTATACAGACACATCACCATAGTTATAGCTAATGTGGGTAGAACAATGGATTGCAGGGTGCGTTGGTAATTCATGTTGGTGGAGCACGTTATAGTGAAGGGTAGGGAAGAGAGTTTTTAATAGCGAATTCATTTGTACAGCAAACGCGTCGCACCAACGGCGACAAGACAAAGAAAGCGCGATGCTCCCGCACACTCACTGAAGCGGTACGATGCGCTAAAAAGTCAAAGCGACGCTAATGAGCTTGTTTCAAATGTCCTGGTGCGTGAGGTTATGCGCTGACACACCACACTGCGACAGCGGACAACGAAGCAAATTTTTTTTTGTTCACATTCAGTGCTGTATTGTAAACGCAACGCTCTTGTCACACATATCCCCCCTCAATTCCCGCCCCCCTTGACGCGTATCCACTTTTGTGCCAAAACATCTCGCGCCTTTTACGCCATCGTATTCGCACAGTAGCTGCATGGGAAACAAGACATGTCCAGCAGATCGCAGTGCTGGTTTCCCCACTTAATATGCACATGAGAAATCAACGTCAACGTCTACGTTCGATACCTGTTCATTTTTAATCGACTCAAGAGTAACAACAAAAGCGATGTGAAGAAAACAGCTTACTTTCATCAAGGGTAAGTTGGCGGTGCTTCTAATAAGCCTAATTGCGTCGACACAGCCGTTCTGCCTTCGGATGCAGACAGCACCTGCTTGAGGTTCCTGTGCACGCTGATACGTGATGCCTCACCCCATCAGTCCACGGGATCGCAAACGTAGGGCAGGTGCCGTAGAGTGGTCAGTACACGCACAATTTTTCACACTACGTGTCATGCGTAGGATATTCACAAACGAGATAATCACCTTGAAAACGTCGTTGCTGGGACTGACACATCTGTGCAACTGCGTCGGGCAAATATTTCGTGCCAGCTCTGGCTTGTTTTCAATGAAGTATACAGGCTCGCCTGATGCAGTTGTGTCGTTGGCAAGGTCTGACGTACACATGACATCACACTTTTCTGAAGCACCCTGGTGATCGCTGTGGCCGCCGCTTTCTGCATATATTTGCAAAGACCAACACCGTGATAATACCAAACCTGGTGATACAGCATGCTAGGCCCTCGTGCTATTATTCAAGCATGAACGGAAGCTATCAGCTAGCGTGAGGTAGAAGATTCTGCGAACAACAGTGTCGACGGCCACGCTCTCCGCTGCTCTATAGACAAATGTAATTCTATCCGTACTACATTTTGTTGGCCGACCAATTGCTTGATTTGCAAGCTCACCATGATAGAACATAACAAAGTCACGACGATGCTTCACTGGGCCAAAGAACGAAAGGAGAGAGATATATCAAGTCTAAGAACACTGAACACGTAATCAAAAGGAAGGACGCAAAAAACCAAGGACGAGAGGCGGATGACACGCGGTGTTAATTAAAGCAAAGAAGAAAACACATAAGCAACACAGCAAGCCGCAACCAAACAAAAACAACAATCAAAACATAACATCAAAACACAACATCGAAACACAAATGTTTGTGACCACGTTTATAAGCTTCTATAATTTCGCCATTCAGTGATTTTTTTTACTTACATTGCTCCCGTGTGGCGCACTTATCCTCGTCCTTTTTACTGCACCCTTGAGTTCGAGTATGTATTTCCAGCTCGCCCAGTATTTTGTACACTTATGATGCGTAGATAACGAGTAATATTCGCATAAAAATTGCATGAAAAAAAGTTTTGCAAGAAAGAAGTTCAAACAATACTGATGCCGAACCCATTGTTGCTGATGGTAGTCAGTAATTGAGAAAGACCGCTTACTAGCGAGTAGGTTTGGAAACTACACCAGTGCCAATATCTGGACACAGAACTTCTTGTTCATGAGTGTTGCTATTGATTGGTTGATTGCATTCGTTAATACTATATTCAGCAGCTGCAGTGTTGTACATTGTTTCTTACAAGCATTACAGCGCGTGGTACTTTTGTAACGTGTTCCCTGTTATTTGTGTCGACGCTGTGTTTACGCCACAGTGCAAATAATTAGGACAATCCCTAATTGGCTGCATCCCTAATTCTTGTTTTGACGGCGGTGGTGTCAATTACGGTCTTCGGCAAAATTCAGCACGCACGCTTCTTAACACCTGAAATAATTAAACAAAAGAGAGATAAAAGAGAAATATAATGCCGCAAACACGACCACATGTTTGAACTCCTTCGAGTGGAAGTGTAATTACTGCCTAATGTTGCGAGTGGCGTGAACGGCCTTCGAATAGATTTGCTCTCCGCGGAAGATAAAACAATGCAAATGGCTTTTTTTCTTCAATGACGACAGCAACTGGGGCGTGGAGGACTAAGTGCACGCAATCAATAAAAAAAGTAGCAATAGTAAACAGAGCCAGCGAAGGACCGGGCATAAGAAATGCCCTTGTAAGCGTGAGAGAGAGAGAGAGCATTTATCGTTTTTATTGAACGAGAAAAAAATAGAAAAAAAAAATAGACGTTTCCGCTAAGGCCCATCTGAGCGTTACTTTAATATCCTGCCTAGTGAAGCGTGCAGGATACGAACGACTCGGTTCTTTCTGTCATCCACAAAGCCAGACTCCTTAATGGTTTTGAAAAAAAAAAATAGGACGCAACATACATACGCGCGCACATATACGCAGGATTCCGCTTTCTGAATTCGTGGCGTTCACTGTGGCATACAGAGCTCCCTGCTTGGCCGGAATATATGGGTAAAAGCCTCCCGCGACAGCGTTTCGTGAAGGATTCAACAAACGAGCTTTGCAGATGCGTAGGGTGCGTATATGTTCGCGATGGTCTCGCGTATGCATATATGCGACGAACGTGCAAGCTGGAAATGGCGTTGCGAATCGGGAATGCACGGGGAAAAACGAAATTTAACTCTGCGCTCCTCGCGAAGAACCTTTTATGTGGTGCGGTGCTCCGAGTTATAGGCTTTATGACCTCGTTTAGATCGCATTTTGTTTGACTCGCTCGCTGGTTGCTGTTTTGATCGGGTACTGTCTCTCAGTGCGGGATGGGCCTGCTCAATTTGCACTGGCAGAATAGCTCGCGAGAATCGGTAAAAGGACGCTGTGGCGCAGATTTATCTAGGGTATAACGGTGACGACAAGAACGAATGAGATGACGAGAAAGACGCTTAAATGTCAACTGAGTCGCGGTCGAAATGTCTATAACGTTGTGTCGATTCGCGTGACAGGATTTATTCACGCATGAATGAATGCATCTTGCTTGCGACGAATGCAGATCCCGAAATCACAAAGCCATCTAGAAGTATTTGCCTTGAATAAATCTTGATGCTCTACGTGTAATGAGCCACGACGTTCGGCCATCGGTAAAGGCACCAACGAAAGCAATGCTTTGTGAAAACAGACCCAGTTGTTCATGCGTGCACAAACCCCTGTTGTCTTCGTAACGGTGTTGACTGAATGACACCCCCGCTATAGTTCTTTTCATACTGTAAGCACCGTATGCATCGTCATTAGCGACATGATCAAGTTGATGCTCCTTTTGTTACTTGAACGCGTGCGATCGAATCTGTTGACTCCATCAAAGGAGAGAAAATTCGCGGACAACGAGGCGAGAAGAGAAAAGAACAGGAACTCAATTGCTCTTTGTAGGCAGCCCACTTCCCCTTATCGCTGTTAATGAAACAACGCGAAGAACGAAGGGGGTCGCTGGTCCGGGTTGCTAGCAGTTAACGATCCGTCCTTTCGTTTTGTGCGTAGCTCACTAAACGGGCAATTAATAGCTGCAGCAGCCCCGATCGCGCCTGCACCCGCCGCCCCACTTGACGCTGTTGATCAATCTTAATAGTAACGGGCTGGCATCACCGGCACGGGTTCGGTAAACGTCTCGCGACGGAGCCGCCATAACGACCCCGCAGAAGCCATGAGTTACGGCGAGTCTGACGGTTTACCCGATGAAGGAAAGAAGTGAACAACCAAACAACATACAGAGAAGTTCGGATGGTGGAAGCCGTGCACAGAAAGCTACGTGCATGGGAAGACGAAAGCCGCCAGGTAGTTAACTATATACGAGAAAGTGAACTTCAGAGCGCAAATTAGGTACGTTATATGAAGAACGCACGCAGCATAGGACAAGAAAGTCGTCTAGAGAGAGAGAGAGAGAGAGAGAGAAAGAAGCAAGGGAAAGGGAATCCTGGTTGGCTGCCCGTTCACCGCTGCTGTGGCCTCCCGGCTTGACTAGGCCAGCCAGCGGCGATCGAAAAAAAAAAAAAAAGAAAAAAAGCCCCGCAGGCGGCAGGCAAGCGTTCTCGCTCGCTGAGCGATTTATCTGGATCAACTTGACACCTCGCGATTTCTCACGGGAAATGGCGTTATTCCGCCGCTGCCGCCGACAACGGCGCCCTCTGGCGACAACATCGGGAGTTTTTGGGGTGGGCAGGGGAAACCATCGAGCTTTTGATTGCTTTTTTTTTGTACGAGCGTATTTTCGTGCGATTGCGTGTTTGATGTCTTGGAAAAGTGCGGGAGGTGTTCTGTTGCTACACCGTTGCCGTGTTTCACGATTTTTTCGTAACCTTAGAAAAAGAAGTCACACTTCGTTGCCTAGCAGCATTGAGTCCCGATGGAATACAAGTGCGCGGCTCTGTTTGGGAAGCAAAGAGAACAACAGTTGCCTTGTGTACATGGTGTTACGAATAGTGTATATGTGCAAACGTAGATAGAATGATAAGCTTTTTGTCCTTGATATTACTATTTATTCGTTTCTAGTGAGATAGATAAATGTTGAGAGTTATCACTAACATAAATTTGCAGAAAGTAATACGCTATATAGATTTCTAAGCAACAACGCATCACAGTAAAAAACATATTGGTACTGCGACTAATTTCTTTCGTAGATTGACTCCATCTCGTGCTTGTTGAAATGTTGGCACCAATAGCGTGTCCTGTTCAAATATCTTTCACAACATCAAAATGGGGTTAGTGTGTTGCATATTCAGCGTATACGTAAAAAGAAATTAGTAAGTTTACGAGAGCGACGTCATGTAACGAATGGGGTCATCTAAAAGATTACTTATAGTTCCAGTGTAGACTCCACATTTTTACAATCCTAATAAATATCATTAGAAATTAAATTTGGATTTCTATGATTCAGCAAGCCACATTGAAGTGTTTCCCAACCTCGGGGGAATATGCTGATGAAAGTCCCTAATGATATTCACACCAATGCACTATAAAGTGAACTTCGCTTCGAAAATATTGGCGTCTAGACTGGACGTGCTGATGTGACTTCACACTATAAGCGAGCCTTTAGATGCTAGCCCGGTTCTTAGGTCGGCAAAATAATTAGAGCTTACTCAGACTCACGCAAGAAGTATATTTTGCACTTAAGGCTCACTGGCACTTACACCCCCCAAAATTTTCTTCTGTCGCACTCGCTAGAACTGACACTCACAGCACTTATTCTCAACCGGACACACTGAGGCTCAAACTTGTCAACATGCTACTCAGCCATACTCACTCGAACTCAGACTCAAGGCAGCACCTGAGTATGAGCAAGCCTGAGGGAGATGGTTCATGAGACTGGCAGTGCAAAATTAGTTTTCTAGATCACGTTGTCAGTCTTCTTTAACGTCACTTTCTCACATAATTGGTACTTTAGATAGTCTTTCCACCTTATATAGCTTCAAGTACGAGTGATCAGTTGATTTTATCCAGTAAGGACATTTTCTAATGATGTACATGACTCATTCGACATAATTTTTGATCAGGAACTTCCCTTGAAACGGTCACACCTCTGATTAATTAATATTTGGGGTGCCTATGATTCCTAGCACCTTTAGACGTGTGATATACTTGAGTATAAAGATAACACTTTATAAGGCTGACAGTAAGAATGGAGATGAGTAGCTCGAGCCGTCGGTCGGCAACAAAGGATAAGCCTACTCAGACTCACTCAAAAAAAAAATACTTGAGCTTAGTACGCACTAGGACTAGAGATTCGGCAATACTTTCCTGAACAACATTCACTAAGACTCACTCATACTCAGAATGACGGCCCGATACGAGTTTGAACACGCCTGAGCAAGGCGGCTCATGAGTAAGTATGCCGACCTAGGATGAAGTCGACCTAAATGGTAAGCTACACGATGTACACAAAACAATGACACGCTGATTCATCTTCCAACCTTTGGATCGAAGTAAAAGAAATGCAGCTTAGACAACTTATAGACTCGCTGAGTGTTTCGCATGAAACCGATTTCCACAAGACGTGGGATCAGCCGATTTTTTTTTCGCGGCTACTTTTCATGATCTTAAACATGTACAGGCATTGTTTTAGCATAAATTTTCTGCTTATTTTTTTATGACTCGTCTTTCCGCAAAGCTCCGTGACACAAAAATTGGGAATATGAGGTACAGTTACCATACTGCTTAATCTTTGACGCTTGCTGATTGACATGCTATGCATATTTCTTCATTTTTTATAAACTTTGACATTATACACGATGTATCTTTTTCTCACTATTAAGGAAAACAGAGCTGGTTGGTTTGAACACATTGTGCAATAGCGCAAAAAACACGCAGGAACACAGGCAAGTGTCTTTGCCACCTGTGTCCTCTCGCTCGCAGGTGTCCCCGTGCGTTCCCTCGCTGTACCACGATGCGACGTTTCTTCCGTGTTTTTAACTTCTGCCAAAGTACTCTTATGAGAGGCTGGTAGAATTTCGCAAAAATAATTTTACATTACTAAAAGCACAAATATTCGCCGTTTTACATTTTTATATATGGTGT
The DNA here is from genome assembly GCF_043290135.1 of Rhipicephalus microplus. NCBI lineage: Eukaryota > Metazoa > Arthropoda > Arachnida > Ixodida > Ixodidae > Rhipicephalus > Rhipicephalus microplus. The sequence continues at coordinate 33,062,190 of NC_134704.1, read as the reverse complement.
ATACGCGTCTGACGTTCCGTCTTTTGAAATTCCCGCTGTGCGATTTGTCACGCGGAGACTGTGCGACAGCCACATCGTTTCAGACATGTTTATATAAAAGAGAAGGAAGGAAAGTACGCCGATCTGTCACTTTTTTCTCTCTTTTCAGTCTAAATTTAAAGGGAGGAATTAGTTTTCTTCCACCACTCACACAATAGGCGCAAGTTGTCATCCCCGTTTCGATTGAAGTATGTTGCGTTTGCTCACCTCAAAAGCGCCGTCTCCATCGGCTTGTCATTCGCTCAGGCGAATTCAATTCAGAGGCCGAAATCTGGGTCACGCATCGGCTGCCGCCGCCTCCCGACGGCAGAGGGACCAAGACACGCGCGCTGGAATTTACCTTTCCCGCTTGGGGAGCAGCTCTCCCTCTTCATCCCTAAAAAAATGGCGCCAGTATATAGCTTGGAGCGCATGCTGTGGCTCCATCTATCTTACGATGATGAAAATATCTTAATTTTACCCCCGGGACGTCGCAACGTGTTGCGTCTCTGCCTGCTCCTCTTGGTAACTCTCAGTCCCTCGTTTTCTGCCGTTCTTGAAGTCTTTTTACCACTGTCGTGTTTTTTACACCCTGATAAAACCTGCTCTGGCGGTCTCTCACACAAACCCGTTTTGTGGTGGTCATTTGAATTACCTAATAATTCATCAACTGACCCCCTAAACACCTGATTATAAAAAAAAAATCTGCGTCATTATTATGTCCTCGCGTTTTCTGTTTGTTTTTTCCGCTTTGTCTTGTGCCTTCAACGGAGTGATTTACGTGAGGACACTATAAAGCACAAGCTTTGGTTTGGTAGGCTACGTTAGATATCAGTCATGATTTGCACGCTATCACGTCATCTATTGAAGCGAAGTCACCAGAGTGAAGAGAGAGAGAAAAAGAAAGAGAAAGAGAGAAAGAAAGAGAGAGAGAATGAATGGTAGAGAAGGAAAGGCAGGAACATTAAACAAACGATAATAACTGGTTTGTACTGGATTGACCAATTACACTAGATATCGGTTGTGATTTGTGTGCTGTTACTCTCCCCCTTTGACTTCATTTCACTACAATTTATTCACAAAATCCCAAATAAGAGTAATACATAAGGGGTATGGGTTATTATAATTGCATTTGAGTGTTTTATTAGCCTTAAAAACATACATTCGTTAATTATGACAGAAATGACGTGAGTAAGGCTGTTCCAGTCGTTTGCTGCTCGCATGAAAAAGGATGCTTGGCATGTAGTGGTCTTGGTACGTGGTCATGCGATTTGAAGCGAATCACCAGTTCGGTAAGATATATGTATGTAGAGTCTGTGATGTACCGTAGACAAATCAGTGAACTGAAATGAATCATAAAAAAGAGAGAGGGCAGCAATTTGTCGGCGATAAGCAAGCGTTTCCGAACCCAGTTCCGCCTTTAAAGATAATATGCTAATATCACATGAATATGCAAAATGAATGAACCCGGTAGCCCGATTCCGAAGCGGTTCAAGTTCATCTAAAATGTGTTTGCTGGGAGCTCCGGATTGAATACGCGTACACGAGCTTCGATCCAACAATTGATTCAATGTAACGTCACCAGACCACAATTTCTAGATTCGTCTATTACGTTGGATATATCGGGTGTGATTTGCCTGCTATTATTATTTGCCATTAATTCGCACGCCCCTTCCAACTCGTCGTCTCACTTGGCCGTCATGCGCGGTCAATCGATATAACCCACTGTAATGCATTTTTCTACTGCATGATGGAAGACATTGACACGCAGGCGAAAAGCGCTATATTTTTGGTATCCGTCTGTAGTTTATGGTTCATCGTAGTACTTTTGCTGTGTAGGAGGAGTTGCGCCGAGGCATCGCTAACTTTATTTCTCTTTCTTCGCGTTGAAGTTCATAAATTGTTACGCCACACCAGCCGCCTTAGACACTTAACTGTCTATATACTTCTCCTCGCTGCGTAAAATGACGCATCTGGTTATTTTAGAATTGTCATTACTCTTTTAACCCATGTGTACATTTTTTCTGGGCGGAGTGTGGCACAATCTCTCTCTCTCTCTCTCTCTCTCTCTCTCTCTCTCTCTGTGTGTGTGTGTGTGTGTGTGTGTGTGTGCATGCGTGCGTGCGTGCGTGTGTGACAAAGAGAGAGGGGGGACACCGACTATTGACCACGCCTTTCACAAATAGTGGAAGGGGGCAGGTTCACTAAGACGATCTTTTCGAACGAAAACATTAATATCGCACCACTGCACGTTCCACACGCTCTCACAGTCGTACATCGCGCAAAGGCACGCAATGCTGCGAAGTCGGGACGTTTCTTTACACTTTCCCCAGGGGGAGCCTGGCGCCGTTCTCGTATCGAGTTTTCCGACGTGTTCCACGTGCAGTAACTCGACGGCCGTGCATAATTCATGGCCGCAGCCAGCTGGTGTCACGTTCGGGCGCCAGATGTTCGATTTTGATTCGCTCGGTTCGACTTTGCGACGACGCTGTCGCTTGTTCTTTCAACTCTCCGCTTTCGGCGTTCTTCTATTCTTCTGAGAATAAAGCTTATCAAGAACTCTGGCGCGATAGCGAAATAACAGCTCCGCGACGCTTGTCGTCGGAGGGCATAACTTTTAATGGTCTGTTAAGGCAGCCTTCTTTCGAAACGTGAACTTCAGTGCGCCATAGAAAAGGCGGAGCTAAAGTGCACGGACACTTGTGGCCTATGCAAGGTCCCGCAGATTATGCAGTGCGTTTCGTGTTTGGAAAATCCTATGTATTGGGCATGAGCCATTGCTTGAAATAAAGTGAAGAAATGGAAGAATACCAGTGGGGCTGTCATGCCCTAGCGAGGGTGTGAGCCAACATTTTAGCATCGGAGCGTACTAGAACAGGCAAATGCCAAGAAAGGTGGTTGGTACAATGCACACGAAGTGGAGCCCAAAAAGGCTCAAACCACTTGGAACGCTGATATCGGCAGTCGGTAGAAGAAAGGAAGAAATCTATAGAAATAAAGAAAGAAAGGAGACACAAAAAGCGGAAAAAGAAAAAAAAGGAGAAACAAAGGGAAAAACTGAAAGCTAACAAAGAGGGCTGTCCAGCTACGAATGTGCAGCTTCAAGCTTGGCACTTGTAGTGCGTTGCTGTCTTAATTTCTTTGGTCCTTCTTTCGGTCACTTCGAAACAATATGAGTTGTAACTATCAATTGGGATCTTTGCCACTATGAAGGCTCAGCCAAAACCATGACTATAGTCCCAGTCGCGCGATCATATTGCGACTGCTGACCACAAATTGACACAAGGTGACCGGTGTACAGATTCTAAGAGACGGAACGTGCTAACACGGATGCAAGAAAGAACTAGAGACTCTCGAAATGCCTTCCGTCAAGGCACCACAAAGGCGCTTTAGGCTTGTTGGTTTATATGGTGGTAGTGTCGTGCACACTTGATACAGTGTTGTAATGTTTGTGATTTATGCGCGTTGTTTATGTTTGTCAGAGCTATGCACACGTGACCTATGACATTGTGGTAATGCAGGGGGGGGGGGGGGGGTCAGCGATTAATAAAGCTGTTGTTGAAAGTTAGCGCTATTGTGTCTCGATTGTGCCTTTTTTGTCCGCAGCTTTAGCCTGCGCTGCCACCAATTATCATAACACAGAGGCGTTTGTGGTGTCCTGAGCTATGTCTCTTCTTCTTGTGTCCCCGTTCATTCAGTGCTTTTTTTCTCGTACTGACTTCCATCTTGTGTCTGTGTTTGCACGCCCCGTTTTTAAAATGAATACGTACCGACTAGCTCCGCTCTCTTCTGTTGTAATCATTGTTCGTACATGCATGCGAGTTATGCTTGTCTTTAAGCAGGGTTCAAGGTGGGGCTGGTTGGCAATCTGTCTTTTACAAACAGCGTAGGAGTGGACAACGAACAAAAGACAGTTCTTGTCATTTTTCCCTTCTTCGTTCGTTGTCCACTCCTGTGCATCTCAGTGGTTGAGAGGCTTGCGACTTTGGTCACACTACTGAGAAATAGAAAAGTGGGTGGCTGAATCAATAATAATAATAATAATAATAATAATAATAATAATAATAATAATAATAATAATAATAATAATAATATTAATAATAATAATAATAATAATAATAATAAACAGATGAAGAAGGTTTAACGTGCTGAAATCGCTTTATGATTGTGAGGCACCTCGTAGTGGTGGGCTCCAGAAATTTCGTCCACCTGGTCTTCTTTAATGGTAGGGCAAACTTCCCAAGAAATCCAATTTGTAGTTTTGACGCTGAAAAAAAAATCCACTGTAGCCCCGCCACGGTGGTCTAGTGGCTAAGGTACTCGGCTGCTGACCCGCAGGTCGCGGGTTCGAATCCCGGCTGTGGCGGCTGCATTTCCGATGGAGGCGGAAATGTTGTAGGCCCGTGTACTCAGATTTGGGTGCACGTTAAAGAACCCCAGGTGGTCAAAATTTCCGGAGCCCTCCACTACGGCGTCTCTCATAATCAAATGGTGGTTTTGGGACGTTCAACCCCACATATCAATCAATCAAAAATCCACTGTACTCTGAGGAACAAACCTGTGGAAGCCTGATGTCGAGCTGCCGCTCCAAGTGGTTTAAATGCCGCGCCAAGGTGCGCCGCGCGCCCTCTGGTGTGAGCAGTATGTGCACGTAAAACTGTGTTTTTGTCACATTGTGTTTTATGTAAATTTTCCAACTTTAAAACACATTTTCTCAAAAAGTATTGAATTGATTTCAATGGAACTTTGTATGCGTGAGGTACAACAATTTGGAAACATCCTCAAGTAAAAAAATTGCTGATTTTACAAAAAGTGAAAATGTAAAAAAAAAATACACAACAATACGCACCCTCCGGGGTGTTGAGCAAGCAGTATTTTATTTTTTTTTACAAAAGCTTCATAAAAAATGTTATAATTTTTTTTTGTTCAGTTGTAACCTATGAGTCTCTACAACAACGCGGCTGAATATGGTTACAATCCTTTCGGTAGTTGCAGAAAAAATGTACATTGAATAAATCAACCCCCTCTGAAATTTGGGAGTTGGCCATAGGTAGGATAAGCAACCTAGGCATACAAAAATGGTGTTACTTTATGCGCACTGGAATTTTTAGTGAGCACGTAAAATTTCACGGGAAGAGTTGCAGCCGTTTCTAAGATATTACGCTAAAGTTGACATATACCATTTACCCTACCGTATACCCCCTTAACGTTCACCTAAATGTAATTAGACGGGCCCCCGGCGTTTTCACTTCCGTAGATATGCGACAGCGGAGGCCGGCTTCGAACCCGCAAGTTTCGGGTCGGCAGCTGAGCCCGGCAATCACTGTGCCGGCGTGGCTGCGCTGAGCTCAAAGCGGTTGCTTCGAGGCCAAAGCGACCGCAAAACCATTTGTGACCAGGGACTATGAGACTAATTTGACCGCCCGATAAGTGTGAGTCGTAGGTGTAAACTAACCTTATGGAGGACCACTTGTGGCGTTAGCACCGAATACATGTCAGATGGTCTTACCGTGCGTCGCAGTCCTATGCACGCTGGATGGATGGATGGTCTTACCGTGCGTCGCAGTCCTATGCACGCTGGATGGATGGATGGATGTGGCTGTACCCTTTAGATCGGGTGGCGGCTAACGCCACCTAGCCGTAATACTTAGTGAACTAACCATTACATTTATCTTTTTTTTTCCTTTAAATAATGAAGTTGAGGATTCGTACTTCGCAGTGAAGGGTTTAATTTTCACTCGTGCCTTGACTTTAGCCACCAATCAGATAACCTCCTTCTAGTTAAGTCTACCCGCTTAAAGTCTATTTTGCCCTCGCTGTCCCTAAATCCCAGTGCTTTGAAAAACTCTGCGCCATCATCCTGAACTATAGGGTGAAGCCCTTTACAGAACATTATCAAGTGTTCGGCAGTTTCTTCTTCCTCTCCACACGCACTGCATACTGTGTCGACCCCTTCGTATTTGGCCCGATATGTCTTGGTTCGCAGTACTCCCGTCCTGGCCTCAAACAGTAGAGAACTACCCCGAGTATTATCATATAGATCCTTTCCTTGGCAATTTCCTGCTTAAAAGTTCGATAGATCTCTAGTGCGGACTTCTTAATCATGCCCATTCTCCACATGTCAGTCTCCGTTTCCTTCACTTTTTTCTTAACCGATAGTTCTTTTTGGTTTGGCCACCTGCTGTTTTCTAAGTATTTACCAGTCAACTTCCTGGTTCGCTTCCTCCATTTTGTATCGACATTCTTCATGTACAAGTAGCTGAAAACCTTCCTAGCCCAACGCTCTTCCCCCATTTCTCTCAATCGCTTCTCAAATTTTATCTTGCTGCTAGCTTCCCTGCCCTCAAATGATGTCCATCCCATATCACCTTGTACTCCCTGATTTGGTGTATTCCCGTGAGCTCCTAAAGCAAGCCTACCTATTCCACGTTGCTTAATTTCTAATCTTGCTTGAACTTCTGATCTCATGCACAAGACCGCATTGCTGAACGTCAGCCCAGGAACCATGACCCCTTTCCATATTCCTCTCACAACATCATACCTATTGTAATTCCACAGTGCCCTATTTTTCATGACTGCTGCATTCCTGTTACCTTTAGTCGTCACATATATTTCGTGTTCCCTCAGATACTCGGTCCCATTGCTTATCCATACGCCCAGATATTTGTATTTATCTGTTATCTCTAGCGTGACCTCCTGTATTCTAAGCTCACTACCTTCGTTGTCATTGAAAATCATGACTGCTGATTTTTCCCTACTGAATCTAAAATCTAACCTATCTCCCTCATTACCGCAGATGTCCATCAATCTCTGCAAATCTTCCTTGTTGTTGGCCATTAGCACTATATCATCTGCGTACATTAATGCTGGTAGTGCCTGATCAATAAGTTTTCCTTGTTTGACTAAAGAGAGGTTGAAGCCCAGTCCACTTCCCTCTAATTTTGCCTCTAATCCTTGTAGGTACATCATGAATAATAAGGGTGACAGGGGGCACCCCTGCCTAAGCCCCCGTTTTACCTCTGCCGGCTTGGATACCTGTTTTTCCCACTTTATAACTACCTTGTTACCTTTATAGACACCCTTTAAAAGATTAGTGACTACATGTTCCACGCCTAGTGTGTCCAGTATTCCCCACAATTCCTCTTGAACCACGCTATCGTACGCTCCCTTGATATCCAAAAATGCTAGCCACAGGGGCCTCTGTTCTGGGCATGCAAACACGCTACGCCGTGTTTGCATGCCCTCTATTGGCACCGAGCTGAACAAACCTGGACGTGCATCCGGATGTTGTAACAGACACAGTCTATATCACCAAGTGTTCCCGAAATTCTTGAAAGGAATGAAGCGATACCACGTGCTGAACTCGCAGAATAATTTATTCACAATTAAGGCGTACATCGCGCAAAATGGCAAAGTGAACAAAGGTGGCATGAACAGGTTTATGAAAGGCGATGACAATGTGTAAGCACCCAGGTGAATTGTACAAGCGCTGATGGGACGATACTGCTGTGTTTTTTCTCTGAAATTTATTTCATGGGACAACGTTTTATTGAACCGGGAATGTGAAGAAAAAAACATGACAACAACACTTCGCAATTCATAACACTTTTGTGGTTCAACTCGTTGAATGGTTGAATAGGCTAAGGAAATGTTCAGAATGAATTCAGGCACAGCTGTGACACATAAACGTAAAGTACATGTTTAGAATAGGCCATACGTGCAGTACTAAATCTAGGCTTATTCTGTCGATTCATTTACCAATGTGTAAGCCGAGAAAACGCAGAACCGCACGCTTTTCAAATGCATGTTCAACACCTGCATTCATTCCTGTTGAACACATTATTTGTAGCACCCATCCAATGGCGCTGTTGTGAATTGCACAAATAAACTATAATGGAATCGACAAAGCTTAAACACCTGCACATTAGTTATTTGTTTGGTCCAACGTTCCTTATACATTCCATAAACAAACGCTAACTGATACGATGCAGATTTTTTCCATGACTTGCCAGTACTTGGAGAATAGTTAAGGAACTGGGTTGAACATTTTTTCTTACCACTATGCTGCATTGCGGATAGTTAGTCGGTTTCTTGCGTAACAACAATTTGATAGTCAAATTCCACCCCGGGAAATATGTGGAAATATGTGTCATTGGTTATGATGGCGTTACGTCCTTGCGCTGCCGGAGGTTGTGTCGGCTGCGAGCGCTCCTTGCGGAGACTCTGAATTATGAGGAGCCTCCCGTTTCATTGGGAATGCGAGCGCTTTCGCAGGCATATATACAGTATATTAAAGGAAGCATTGGATAACTAAAAAGCCATTGTTTGCCCTCGGTTTACCACGTGAGTTTGAAATGCAGCGACATGAACACACAACAGCATAAGCGAAAGGCAAAGTGCGACTAGACAAAGACAGAATCGACGCGATATATCTCCTTTTTTATTTTATTTTTGCAAAAATACTTTGGCAGGCTGAAACTAAGTGGGTTGGTCAGTTTGTACAAGCGTGGCGGGGCCTCTAAGCTAACTATAGAGAACAATGAGGCGTTAAACCCAAACAGAAAAGTTACGTTTGCGTTTTAGGAGCAAGTTCACTGTAACCTTGACTAGCAGGTATATGGTGAAAATCTGCCGCGATATATATTTCTGCGTAACACGTGTTTCGAGATAAAAACTTTCGTTTTTTCCACTAGCTTGTGTTCCTGAAGAGCAGTGTGCTTTCACGTGATTAATGCTTTTCTTTAATCACCAGTCCACAATCACTGAGTATCGCGAGATAAAATATGTAATAAATATATAAAAGAAAGAGGTGGAGAGTATACTTATAAAGAGATGTGAGAAATATTATTTGCTGGTTGTCTTTTCATTCACTTAAGACTCTGAAAGAAAGAAAGAAAGAAAGATAGAAAGGAAAGAAGGAAAGAAAGAAAAAAGAAAGAAAAAAGAAAGAAAAAATCTAATATTGATAACAGGAGCAGCTGGTCACGCTTAGCGATAAGGTCAGCGATGGCGGAAGAAGGCTTTGCTTGGAGGAAACAACATCCACATTTGCTGACTCCGAACGAACGCTGAGAAAATTCACGACAGTTGTCCTAAGAGAGCAAGCACATGCTGGTTAGCGGATAATATGTCAGGCATACGAGTAACAGCAATTCCTAACATCACGTTTTCAACGAACGTCTACGTATTAGATCTCCAATTCTCGTAGTATCTGTACGCTCACGAAAGTTGGTTGCCGACTTTCCATACATAATTTTTAATACGCCCTTAGCTGGGCATGGACGGGCAAAGTGCTGTTTGCAGCTAACCGATCTGGTTTCTGGACTAGAGTCAGCACTTCACGGAGGGAACAGTTAATGGATAATTGAGGTGACAACAAACAACTGCCGATATTTATCGGTCAACCTCTACGCATCTCATTAGTACATTCCTGCCTTCGCTTATCGGGCATCTTGAGTAATTAACAATTCTACAATGATCTGACGGCACAATGAATAAATTAAAAGATGTTTCAACCAAATGTTTCATTGTGCGGCACTTGTCGCCTTCCTAATGAAAGACGATAATTGACTTCAATTTTTGACACTTTTCCTAGTAAGTACACCCAAGCTAAATTTCTTGAGTGCTAATTACTTGACTGAATATAATAAAACATAAAATAAAAAAATATCAGCTTACCTATTCTTATCAGGGACAACTGATCTGTATGACAGCATACTGTTCTGCTGATAATATAGATATCGATGACTTCCAAATAATGCCCCCCCATTTCAGATAAAGGAAGTCAAGGTGGTGCTCACTAATAAAGTTTTGTCGAATATTGAGGGCATTTGTGTATCAGTCTACTGTGAAAAATAGGTCCTTTGTTCCTTTGTTTTTTTTTCCAACGGTACACATTCAGCGTTCTTTAAAGGCCTGCATTAGGATACTTGTTGAGAAGTCGCCTCATTTAATGCTGAGTCATCTTGGTCCCCAGGAGATTAGGCACAGTCATTCTTCTCTGTTTTAATCCTAACAATGTGATGCAGTTAGTGACCACCCATTTATGGAAATGCCACGTCTACGTCAACATTTTTGGGGAAGGGGAGCAAGATAAAAAAATGGAGACTCGCGCTTTTTACGTTTCCAAGGTGTTCTCGACGCAGGATGTTCACTGTGATTTCATATTCACCTGGAAGCATTTAAAGTAGACAGGAAGTTTTCGTAGCGTACTTTTGTTCTAGCTATCACGTGTTATGCTTCAACTTAAAACATTGTCCTATGAGCTTTTCCCAAGAATACAGGCACCTCAGTACGAAAAATGGCGAAAGCCTTCAGATGACGCGGCGACACCTTGAAATATTGGAAGCTATTCGCAGAAAGAATGTAGTTTTTCTAAACGCACCCAGCGCGAATTTCTACAAACGAGCAGAATCGCTCGTTTGTAGAACGAAAATTAACGAAAATTATCGAGTAAGTTGCGAGACCAGATATTATGGTATGATAAGATGACGTGTGAAGCTCTAAATAAGGCATCATAATGAAGTAATTAGGTGCAATCTTGCAATCCCTCATTCGAGCACCCACACCCGCACATGAATGTGCTCAATAGCATCCCCCACAAAGAGTGAAGAGTGTGTGGATACGTGCGTGAATGAGGCAGCGCTGAGCTGCACCTAATAACTTCGCAATAGCTATTCAACAACTTTATCAACAACAAGTTATACTAAACTAATACACAGGACAAAAAGGAGCAAAAGATACTAGCGTTGATGCCAACTAGCTAAGCACTCGCGTATTTTTGCGATAATAGAGTTGGAGCGGCAGTCAGATATTGTAAACCATCTTTTATTTAAAAAAAGGGTGAGTTTGGCCAGTTATAATTCCTTCATGCGGTGATGAGCCTTTTAAGCTATTTCTTTTGTGTATAGTACCATTAAAACATTTTTATTTTTTATCGAGTTCTGTTTCACTTTTGCGCCTTATAAGTGATTGAGAACTGATACGTATATCTTGTGCAATGGGGTGTAATGATAAGCCAATATAATATATCCTGAGATCCATGTTAAGGTGACGACAAGAATAAACTTGTTTCAAGATACCCCGTATGAGTCAAATATTTCTGATCCGAAAGTTATATATATTTATGCTTAAAAGAGTGAACGAAAAAAGAGCCCTTGAAGAACAAATTTGAATACCATGAGCTTCAAGATTAGTCTTTTCGTGATTTCTCAGGCCAGGTTCTCTCCTTTTGTTTGCATATCTTTGTACGAAAAAAAAACAAATACAAATATGGTTATGTCGTCAGAGCGTGTTGATACAATGTCACACGTGAAAGGATAGTGCTATAGGAAAGTCTAATTTAACAATATTGTCTTCTCCTTTCACTCAGGTACAGTCGTCCAGAATTTAGCTGCGAAGCAAAGAAAAAAAAGAAAGAAAGAAAGACACTGCTTTGCATATCATCAGCATTAATGTGTCTGGACGTAAAAAACAGAAGCACTTATTCTGATATTACTCTGTTGTATGGGAATGTCTCTAGAAGTCACAACTGGACAAACAGAAGGACGGATATCTCCAACAAAATTGCCCACTTACCGAACAATACAAAAATGCATTTTCGCACGGTATTTGTCTTACTACTCGTCTTCAAATCGCCGCATCCCTCCTTTTCGCTAGATACTCGAGCCTTGCCTATATGACTGACACATTAGGAACATCTGTACGCTTTGATCATATAGCACGTGCACAGTAATGACCAGATGACGTTCAATGAACCTGAGTATGGCGTGTAAACCACATTTGTAGGTGAAGCAGAGCAGGGCAGAATATTTTCTTTGCAAGCAAAAGCGAGGATTGTAACATTACAGACACACGTCACATTTTCTTCTATTTCATAAACGATGTTTTCGGGCGATACAAAACACCTTTAAAGTTTCCTTAAAATTTTCATAGAACGCGTTCACGAGACAGCGCCATGAAGCTCCTTTCACCAACAGTCAATTACTGTTCAATTACTGCACATTCGATACCCGCCGACACAAGTCATTGAGACAAGAACTTGGCGCCAGCGTACAAAGTTGCCAACATTTAAGAAAGAAGAAAAACAGATCATCAGCGATTCAACGTTGATAAAAGCCAAACTTTATGACTAGACCAAAATATCAGTTCTATTTGTGGTACCGTACCATGAGAGTCGTTTTGACTGTTCTGTTAGAAAGCAAAAAAAAAACTACAAAAAAAAGAACACACGTAGTGCATCGCAGAGACATGTGGCAGAAGATTGCCTCGTAAACTGCAGTTACACTGTTTCCCCACGATTCGAAAGGAATGTACCTCGTTGAGGACCAGTACAGAAGATCAAGCACTGCCTAAAATACAAAACTCCGTGGAACAACTACATGTACTGTCCGTGTTTTAGATTCTGCATGCGCTTGGACTTACTGAATATTTTGTACTCTCCTCTAGTCTATCTTGATCTGTATATACACTTTTCACATCCGCTGGCGCAAGGTAATGAACCATATACTAAATGTTAACGTTTCCGCGTTGCACTTATACTCATTAAATATATTGTAATGATTGCTAATGAAGAGTTCTTTTCTTAAGCGTGACATCTTTTGTACGCCGTCTTTCAGACCTCGAAGCACGCTGGACGTTCTGTTCCTTCTAGCACAAGAAGCACTTTGTGATAACATAATACAGCTAGCCTATAAGATAGCACTTTTCACAGCTACGGGCCACGTGATGGCGTGGCAGAAATACTAACTTGCGCCGTTATAAATCGCGACAACCTGATGGCGAGTGTAACTAGCTTTCTGGACAACAGGCAGTGGTCGAGGTATCCACGCGGTCCTTATTCACAACGCGCTTGTGGGAGGCGAATGATTGATTCTCAGGAAGGAACGCCCGCACCACCTCCTGGGTATCCGCGTTAAGTACCAACTCCTCTTCACAAAGGACTGCAAAAAATGGAAACCAAAGAGCACCATCAAAAGTTATCAGCCATTTCACACTGTGAAGTTGGATGTGACCAACAAAAATGTCAAGTACTCGACACAGAGGGGACACAACTTTTCGAACCATAGCCGATCAGACACCATGCAATTCAACCCGAAGTGTCTGGTCTTTTTCATATTCTACGTATGATTCTATAGAATAGTGGTTCTCAAATGAGCGTCCGCGAAGCCATTTTGGTGGGTACACAAAAGCCATGTTCTATAAAAATTGACCGCGTGACGGCCTGCTTCCGACAGCAAATGTCATCGAAAGACGACAGTCTTTCGCCGGCTTTCATTTTCGGGCATAGTGTTTTGAGCGCAGCTTTTGAAATACTGTGATCTTTAGAATTATGTATCTATGTGTTTTAAATTAGAAGAACACACCACCTAAACCTTACGTGTTGATTTTGACCTAAGATAGGCCTAATATTTGCTTTTTGATCGACTATGTTGAGAAGTATAAATACAGCCACCAGTTCAAGATGGCTGGGCATTCAGCAAGTGCTTAAACTTTAGTCGAGTAGCTCAATTAGGTGACAGAGAGACAGACAGACAGGCCAAAATTTCTACATTCAAGAATCCCAACAGTCTGTCATAGCACAATATGTCCCATAACAATGGTTTCTTCGAAATTTTGCTATGCTTCACTGTGGAGTATTTTTGCAATGCAGCAGAACCAACCTGTAGTAAAGCTTCTGTTACAGTTTATTAAGTGTTGTTGGGTGGGACTGTACTTTGTGTTTTTGTTTAGTTGGGTATAACATAGTGCTTCAAGGACACAGACACAAGAAGAGACAACGTAACACACAGATTACGCCTTGTGTGTTTCGTCATTTCTTCTTGGGTCCGTGTCTCTTTTGTGCAGCGTTATGTCCACTAATGGCAAACCAACAGGCCCAAATAACAACCTTGATTTTTATGCGTTGTTCTGTGAATGAATTTTTATGAACTATGCTTAGCTCGTGTTTTGTGTAATTTCCATTGCTATGTTTTCGCGTACCTATCATCTGTGAAAAGGAGTAGGTGGCGCTATAGAAAAGCACCAACATATCCAAAACACCGTGTTTTAATATAGAAGAACTGGAGGACAGGCACAAGACACTAATAAGTAGAATCCTCAAAAGTGGTCTTTCGCCATCCCCGACATCCGAGAAAAGCGCATACAGATACCTTACATTGGCAGATATTATGAGTTTAGGTATGCATCAATTTGGCATCAATTTACAAAAAAATAAGAAAGAGATGTAAAACCAAAATAGTAGTGTAAAATGCAGTATAATGCCACAAGAAATAGTTTCTCAATTAAAAAATGAACATTTCACTTTAGAAATGAGCGCTGCCTCATGAAAACAAGTCGAACAATATATCAGTTTTTAACATCTCCACAATCGTATACTTTCCTTGAAGATGAACTCAAGTTTTGCAGTGAAAAATTGGCACATTCAGCGTAAATATGTAGGCCATCTGAGGCTAGTGCATCTAATTACAACTGTAGTTGGGGTAAAACCTTGACAGCACATACTCAGGGCCGGTTCTATATGCCAGTGAGCTCTGTATTCGGCTTACTGTAAATAAAAGTACTACTACTACTACTACTACTACTACTACTACTACTACTACTACTACTACTACTACTACTACTACTACTACTGCTACTACTACTACTACTACTAATGTAGCTTGGATGAATATTACATTTTATGCCAGATTAGACTGTTGAATGACAATTTCTGTGAAAGTGAGAATTTCATTTTTACGTGTTAAGTAAACGTGAAGACTAGCCTTATTCGTACCTCATATATGCTCACTGATTACACCCACGTGGGTCGTGTGCTTAGCCACAGTGAGAGCGGGGTGAAGCCAGCGATTATCCAAGGACGTTAATTGGGTCAGGCGATACTCACATGTACGCTCATAAATCACGCTTGAACGATTGCTTCTGACATTAATTACACTGCAGTGGCCCCTGCAAAACAAAAAAAAGAACGGAAGAGTGTGAGAGAGGCAGTTGATGTATATTACCTATTCTTGTGACTACATGACGGGATGACCCACCCTTGGAATGCGAATCCAAGATGGGGCTCCCGTTCATCGACGCCAGTGGCGCGTATTTCTTCTTGTTTGCCGGAGAATCTACCGGCACCGTCTCCATAACGAGCTCCTCTGTTTTGTCTGCGATTGGGTGCAAACGTTCAGACGATAAGTACGTCGCATGTCGTGAGACTTTAGGCACTAGCAAATTAGTGCCAATAATTGACAGTATAACGACAGCGGGGATTGTAGTACATGAATTTTCAATATCGCTTTAAAGTTTGGAGTTTTCCCTGTGTATGAAAACATTTCTCGTCACGCCGGGTTACAGAGCATGTATGCATAGCGATACTTTCGTGGTAACATGGGAAAGGCGTTTTTGAAGGCAAGCTTTATTAGGCGAACTACTGCTAGGAATTAATGCGCCGATTCTCACGCAAACACTTATGCGTAACAGCGTATGTCATTTCAATTGTGTGCTTTTGATTTCCAACTGCCCTCGTTATGATTTATAGACGCGCCATATTGCGACACTGCAGATTCATTTCGACCACTTATGGCTTTTTGGCAAGAATTTTAATCTTGATAAGCAGCTACTGTCACATTGCACCTCCGTTAGAATGTGGCTGCCGCGGAAAAGAATCGAACACACACCCTGGTAATTAGCGACGCAGTGCAACGAAACCCAATAGCCGCAACGCCATCACGAGAGATTGTCCCACATGGGCATTGAATGGCTTGTATTCAACGCAAAACGTGGTAATCCAAAGCTCACGTCATCGGCCGTGCAAGAAACAATGCAGTGTAACAGATTAGTTGCGTGTAGCGCTTACGATTTGGAATGTCGTGGTTGTAGCGCGATCTGCAGGCATTGTACAGCGGGCACCGTGACCAAAAGCAGCAGACGATCACTAGTATCGTGAGCGCGAAGCAGGTCAACGTCACCGACACTGCGATGGCTGTCGCCAAGCTGAAACGAGAAAAATAACGCACAGATGAAGTCAGGTTATTGCGTACGTGTTTGAATTGGGATGTCAGTATGCTAATCGGCCAATTAATTATGAAACTATTCTGACTGATTGTGTGGACCACACATAAAAATCGACCCTGTTTCGAGATGTGCAGTTGCCCAATTATTGAACTAGTGTGTACGAGTAGCAATGTTTAACATGAAAGTGTTTTATGACAGGGTCTTTTAAGACTTCAGTGACGTATTTCTGTCAAGGAAATGACGTAGAAAAGTACGGCTGATCAAAAGATAAAAAGCGCCGTCAACGGCAGTCGAATTTGTGACCCTTCGGTCGGCGGTACCAGATGCAGGACACGCTATTCACTGCGCCATGGTCACAGGCTTTGTGGGGTTTAAAACGTGGAACACTTTTACTTGTAAGACTGTCTTCTCACGGTGTTCTTGGTAAGGTGTAGTACCGTTTCATGACCATGACATTCACGATTAGTTCGTTCAATACGTAGTTTCTCCGTGTCCGTCTTATTTGGCGCATTTCCAATGGGAGAGTGCAATTTTGTCGACACCTTGACACATCGACAGCTTACAGAGTACGACGGTGCAGAGTACCTTATCCATAGCGTCGGCGTGGCTCATAGCATCCATCCATACCAAAAATAGCTCTGCAACGGGCCTGCTTCACCTGGATGTAACTCCACGTTCCCCACTTACTCTTGTCCCGCGAAAAATTAGGGCCGGCCAACAGGGAAGACACAACGCGCATTAAGTTTCACTCTAAAGGGGTAATGGCATTCAATAACTCTAAGATGTCGCGAGTAGGCAACCCTAGCCCAAGTGTGGCATACAGTAATGGTCTTATAGCTAGCTGTGCCACCACTTTCTTTGGTTCCACTCTTATCATTAACTACGACAGCTATCACAGCCATTTGTGACCACAATGACACGTTTAATCACTAATCAATTATGAATCATAGACGTTAGTCGTCGAGATGGAGATGTATCCGTAACCGTCAATGGGGATGAATATACGTTAATTAAAGCTTTGCTGTCAAATTGCAACAGCCATTGTATAAGCTCTCTTATATCAATATGCAGTAAACATCAAACTTCTTCAAAGAAATGTTTTACTTTCGTGTCATACCGATTCCTTTGACGGAGGAATCAATCATGTTTTTTTTTGTAAAGTGGCTATACAACTGAATTAGGTTTCGTAAAGTGTGAATGCAGTATATACGTAAAGGCAAGATGTTTTTATTAAAGGCTGAAGCAATGCCAATGTTTTAAGTTGATTTTTAAGGCTATTAATTGGCTAGCTTGATACCACTATACGTTTGAAGCGTCATGCTTCACTTTATTATGTTCGAAAAAAAATGAATATTTACCTTTTCTCTGCCTTCTTGAGCTATTAATGTGAGTAGTCACTGCAGTTGAATTAGTTCCCCTAGCTTGAATATTTTTCCCTATGAGATTGCTTCGCAGATTGTTACTTCACGTTTTTATTATTTTCTGTTTTGTATGTGCAATGCTCTTCGATAATTCGAGCTTGTGATTTCTCACCGTATGTGGACGCTCGAATACAAATCGCTAACGCTGTTTCATAAACCCTGTATTACTGCCCCACACGTGCTCGTGTGTTGTATGGGACACATACATTACATATAGAACAAAAAGGCCGTTGACTATAATGAATCAATGCAGAACCTTGATGCTCTAGGCAGGCTATACTAAGAATTATACAAAATGGAATACACCACAATTAGCCTGTAGTTTTTTTAGAAAGGTAACCTCTGGGAAGCTGTACGTACAAAAAGGTTAAGATGATTATGTGGAAATAAATTTACGCATCGCTCAAAGAACTGTGCACGTGTATTTCGCAGTTTTGACACGTGGCTTAGAGCAAGATATACAGGTTACAGAATATACTTGTAATTAAAAGACATGTTATGACTGCCTGACATAAATTCTCGTGTTTCATTTTTTGTGGACTGATTAGTCCCTGGTGATGTGAAAAGACATTTTTTCAATACTACATAAAGAATGGATTGATCTGTTAAAGTTTTTTTACGTTGGGTAGTCCCTTTTTTTTTTCTTGCGCTTCAGTACTTACAGAAACAGCGTAGCCGAAGGGATCTAAACATTAGCCTCTTTACGTCAAGCCGGCTTGAACAAAGCGCAACATCAGAGAACCGAACAGGGCATATCTCTGCTTCACTCACGTGTTGTCGATCTCATAGAACCACTTGTCCGGTGGGCAGCACTTGGAGGCCTCCGGACTGCAGCACTCGGTGTAGTCCTCCGGGAAGTAGATGCCGGGGCAGTGGTAGTAGAAGCGCTTCCACGTGCCGTTGCGCACTCCCGTGCTGTCGGTGACCGTCTCCTGTTCCAGGTGGCTCACGCATGTCCTGGCAGCTGCACACCATACTGTGGCTCAACAAGCGGTCCTCGCGAATCGATATTCGGAACGCAGCGCAGGTGAAAAACAGCAGCACAAAACTGTACACAGTTGAACGTCCTCGAGCAGTAATTATATAAATTACTATTGCTCTTGATTATATGCTGCCATTATGACTAAACTGGGATGTTACATGCTGAAATTTGATGTAACAAATTCATGGTTGCCAGGGGTTAACTAGTTTAAAAACTCAAAAGGATCCCTTAGGTATTTCTCAAAGAGGACTCAAAGACGCTCGCAATCACCTTGAGTTTTTTCTATTTTTTTTACATTAAGTACCCTGCCACTGAAGTTTCTTGCACGTAACATAGCTTTGCACGGCATCCGGCAAAGTATGCATTGCAAATTTTCTGTACGGCAAGCAACCCCAGTTTCAGCTCGTTCACGACTAAGGGACAGTACCATGCGATTACGTCCCAGTTTCGTCACGAGTGCGTCATTAATACGTAATTCTTTTACTATATGGACTTCGTAAGGTGACGTCATCTCATTGTGGTGCCATTCTTCATCACCCGTGTTGACGCTGACTCTCGCTTATTGCTTTCGGTAAATATAAATAAAATTACTGAATAATCAGTAAAATTATTTAGCTAAATTAATTTAAATTAGACTAAACTATTAGTTATATTAATTTATCAAATAAATAAATGAATTGTTAAATAATTAAATAATAATAAACATTAATGACTAAAATGTTACCAATCAAAATATTGTAATTAAAATAATTTAGTAATTAATTTATTTAAGTCTAATTAGTTCCATTTAATAATTAAATTAATTAAACTACTGAACAAAAAGTTTAAAATTACAAGTCATTACTTCACGCATTCTTACTTTGCAATGTACGTCTTATGACTTCATGAAGCATATGTCGTTTTCTCACGAACGAAAGTGGCACCAAAGACGCTGTCAGTGGCCTTTATGCCGACTCAAATATTTCAACAATTTGCTCTACTATCAGCAGACTCTACTATCAGCCTTACGCCATGAACCACACGAGCAGCTGGTACTAGAGATAGCAGAGGTCATACACCACCTGACTGAGAAAAGGCACCAAATTACATTTCAGTGGTTACCCAGTCACCGCGGAATCATCTGTAATGCACGGGCCGATCAAGCTGCCCGCTCAGCCCACACAGAAGATCATAAACTACGACTACCACTTTCTAGGACAGATGCTGCACGAAAGCTCCGCAGGCTTGCTCGCCCGTAACCCACATGACAATGGAATCAGCCACACTTCAAGCATGCCCGACTGTACTCGCTTGACCCTACGCTAAGTCTTCAAGTCCCGTCGAGGCTTTGCCGAGCAGACCAGACCCTGTTATGTAGGCTGTGGTTGGGTGTTGCGTTTACCAACGCCTACGCTTTCCGCATTGGGATGGCCGACACTGCTGCCTGTGGCCACTGATGCAAAGAAGAAATGATCCAACATATTCTTTGTGACTGCCTAGAATATAGTAAACAACGACTATGCCTTCGCAAGGAACTCAGCAAGTTAGATAATCAACCTCTGTCGGAGCAAGGAATTCTACAATATCGACAAGATGCAACTTCACAGAAGAAGACCCTGAAAGCGCTACTACCTTTTTTGCGATCGACTGGCCTTACCGAACGGTTGTAGCTAGGACGCCCTTCCTGTGTGTGTTTTCGTTTTCACATGAGTGCTCGTGCGTGTTTTTTTTTTCTATCTACCCCCTCTTTCTTGCCCCTATTTCCCCGCCCCCAGCGCTGGGTAGCAAACCAGATGCCAATATCTGATTAACCTCCCGGACTTTCCTCTCTCTCTCAACAATTTGGATAAGTACAATGACATCCATGATTTGCCTAATGAGTGTGGACAGCGAACCAGGACTGCGGGATACTCGTGGCGCTGCGGAAGCCTCGTTATTATCTCCTGTCCATGTTTATTAAGAACTTAATGCGTCTCCGTTCCCCCGCTTGTGCTTTAATTATTTATCGACCATAACGTCCCTCTAAAGAGAGATCTGATGTGGCACGATGTATCCACATTCTTGTCACTCTGACCTGTGAATCGTGGGGATTGTGTTTCTCGCACCGTAACAGCCCGATGATGAGTCACGCTAACGACAAACAAATAAACAAACAAGCAAGAAAACAAACAAACAAATGAGGCACTCTTTCTCGGTAACTGAGTAGTTGGTTTCCGCTTTCGTGAGTGCGTGGCTAGCATATACGACGACGTATGTTAGATCCCCGGGTTTACGTTGCGTGAGTACTGCGCCAAGACCGACGCGACTAGCGCCAGTGTGCATTTTGGTCGGGGCAGTTGGTTCGTAATGGCGCAGAATGAGTGATGATGTAAGGAGGCAGCGCAACGTGTCGAAGACATCATCACATGCTTAGGTCCGAATAGAAAGGTTGGCAGGCTGAGCAAGTAGTTTTGTGAGCGGTGCTATTAGTCATGTAAAATTAATCACGAAACGACAAAAATAAGAGCACAAGCCGATGAAGCTCCGCAGTTCTCTGAGTGTTCTCGGCTTTGGAAACTCAGTGACCACGTGAAGTTTGTCCGGGTCTCGAAGTATTCCATCTTTTGAGACAACATGGCCAAGTATACCAAGTTGACGCACCCCGAAGCGGCACTTCTTCAGATTAGGTTGAAGGTTTGCCTCGGCGAGGCACTGAAGAATCGTGCGCAAACGGTCAACGTACGTAGGAAAATTTAGAGAGAACACGACAACGTCGTCCAGGTAACATGAACGTGTTACCTGAACGACTTCTATACCCTTAAAAATGTGTTTGATCTTGTCTGCTTCTGTCATCCAAGGGCCGAGGCCAGTGCACAAGTCGAGCACGTCCTCGGTGTAGCGTGTGATGCCTTCTCCCTAAAGCTGTGCACGTCCCCATAGGCACCGATCGGCACAGAGCTTGCGTACATCCGAGCAACCAAACACATCGGCAATGCGTTGCATAAAGCCCTCCAAGTGGCGAATCAGGAGAAATATGATTGTTAAACCGGAGGCTCACGACGTCTTTCAGGTAGAAGGTGACATACTGTGGTTTCAACGGGTCGTCCCGCTTGTTGTTCGCGCCCACCTTGTCAAATGCCGACAGCCAATCTTCGACGTCTTGTTCATCGGTGCCGTCGAAAAAAATTGCTCCCACCTCCCCGAAGAGAATCGCTAGGAAATACGAATGCATTTCTGGAACCGAGAGTAGACGACGCAGTAATTTTAATGAAGTAAATAATGACGAGACGAAAATTTGTACCATAACCATTTATTTCCACATTCTACAGCCTGCGAACATAGAATATATATATATATATATATATATATATATATATATATATATATATATATATATATATATATATATATATATACGTACGAGCAACGGGAGAGTGGGGCGAGGAGAGAGAGAGCGAAAGGCGAGAAAAGAAGTGGCGAAGCACTGCGCCTACCCTCTCGTACCCTTTCTTCACACACACAGGAGCCTGCCAAGCTACCGCGTTGCAAGTGCCCTCACATGCCAGAGCGCGCTTCTCCTCTCCACTCACACCCCGCTACTCCACCAGCAGCACCTGCTCCGGTTGCTAAGGGCGAGGATAAGCGCGTGCGCCCGCAGCTGTTGCTATGGGAGTGGGAGTGAGAGTGGAGAGATAACATCTGCCGGCGCGCGGACACCGACAGATGCCTGACATGCCCTGACTAAGAAATACATTCACATTTAAAATGGTGGATCGCTCACGCTTAGGGCAGTGGGTACGGTGACCATCAGAGGCTGGGTCATACCTTGCTGCACGTTTTCGTCGGCTCATCTCTGAGAGAGCGGGTAGTTTCCTGTAGTGGAGTTTTAGGTTAAATTACCCTGCACCTCCATCACCCTGAAACTGGGTTTATTGGCGTAGACGGAACTTGCACAAAAGGTCCATCTAGACTGTAGGCGGGTGGCGACAACCAACACAAGAATCGCCGAGCGGAGCCAATAGCTCACGCTCGGCACTTCTGGCTAAAAAGGTGGCACACTACGGCGTTTTATACTTCTTCCTCCTTATAAACCAAACAAATAAATAAAATCAGCATTGCCTGCACAATACAGAGTCAAGGGAAAGCTCAACGTGTAAAATAAGGAAAGCTCATCCAAACTGGTGACTCGTTCTCTACGCCTCGGGCTGCCGAGCATGGTGCCGGTTAATCAAATGCCTTGAAATCATCTCTCCTCTCTCCGCCACGCCTTTCCCAGTCTATAATTAAAAAAAAGGTTGTTGCGAATTATTCGAAAAATTGCGCAAGGCTGAGGCAGAGCAGACCTGGTCGGCACTCTGCTGGTGCTGGCTTCACTAGGCTTGCATGTATTCACAAACAAATGCAAGAGGTCTTCACGTAATCACGTTATAAATAACTAGTATTGGCTGAGTATTCATCGGGTTCGATTGTATATTGCTTGGCAATAACGGGACCAAGTAGCTTAATTGCCTTATTTGCTCAAGCTTTTATTGGGCCTAATTTACACACCAAAGCATGGTTTCGATTAGCTTGCATCCCAATTCAACCTAGGCCTAGTTGACTAAATACCGTCATTAGAAGTAATTAGAGTTTGTTATTAGAATTATTTAGGCTTTACTAGCCCTATGTTGTCGATCTCGTTATCATTGGGAACGCCAGAAATTGACCTCAGCGTAATTGGGCCTAATTAGGTTGTGGCTAACTATGCTTAGCTAGTTGCTTATCAAGTTCAACTAGAAATAATTGGGCTTGGCTATGATTAACTTCGTTAATCTAGGCACAGCCACGCTTAAATTCTCGACGTGGCCGCGCCGGCATGATCATAAAATCTTGTTTGCATCGTGAAGTGAACCAGACAAACGCTGGGCATAACAGCTCTGCTGTAAAAAAAGAAAGAAAGAAACTACGTTATGATACAAATGCTTGGTTATAGTGTAATCGTTGTCAGGCAGTTATAAGAACTGTAGGCCTTCAGCCGATATACTTGATAGTCCCCCACCCTCGAAAAAAAAAAAAAAAAAGTCGAATGTGGGTTTTGAAGACGGCTTTGCTGTATAAGCATCTATAAAAAGGCGGTGCACGCTTTACAGGCGCAACATCTGGTTGTAAGTGTACGTTTAAAAGATGGCTTTGCTGCATAAACCTCCATATAAAGGCGGTGCACGCTTTACAGGAGCTGCGTTTGATGGTAAGTGTATGTGCGCATATCCGTGATCCATCGTGGTTGGCGACGCCAAGGTTCTGCGCCAAATCATTTGTGATTGAAGCATGACCTTGCTGCAAACCTCATTCGAGGGGTTACATGTTTTAGACTTGTCTTAACGCAATACGCTATAGAGAGGTCAAGTGAATATCTCTATAGTACAACAAAATGACGCTGACAGAAAAAAAAATCGTTATGAATGCGGCTGCAACCAAATACACGGCTATCCGGTTAGAAGCAACCATCCCTGTAATATATTGCGGAACTTTTTGCGGGC
Source organism: Rhipicephalus microplus (assembly GCF_043290135.1). Classification (NCBI taxonomy): domain Eukaryota; kingdom Metazoa; phylum Arthropoda; class Arachnida; order Ixodida; family Ixodidae; genus Rhipicephalus; species Rhipicephalus microplus. The sequence goes on along the minus strand of NC_134704.1, from coordinate 33,038,290 downwards.
AAAGAATACAAGCTTTACTTAAGCCGAAGGGGTGCATGTTTGATTGAACAGAATTATGTCCAACGTGTTCGTCCCTGTCGTTAATGCCTCACACGATGACATTTCGAAAGATAATCGAAAAAAAAAACTATTCATTCATCAAGAACTTTGCGATAAATAATGTTTTTACACTTTATCTCTCTTGGGTTAATGTATCACTTACATAAAAGCCGAAGTTTTGTAGGCAGATTTTTCACAAAGGGAACGAAATTCCATCACATCTCTCGACGAATAAAACGCATGACCCCCCCCCCCCATATATATATATATATATATATATATATATATATATATATATATATATATATATATATATATATATATATATATATATATATATATATATATATATATATATATATATATATATATATATATATATATATATATATATGATTCAAAAAAGAACTTCTGTGGGTCCGGTGCAAATATAATTAAGAATAAAGGAGCACACTCAACGAAAATTTGATAATTGTTTACTCTACGTTTCGGCCGTGGCACGGCCTTCGTCAGGATTAACAGAAATACGAGTATGTGGCCGCTTTTATGGGCAGGCATGAACACGTCAGTACAAAACACGTGCGATCAGCATGTGAGTGTCACAAAAATTCTTTTAAACAGCCGTGACTACACAAATTTTCGGTAAGTGTGCTCCTTTATTCTTATATATATATATATATATATATATATATATATAGGCGAACAAGGCGGTATTGTTCTATATGGTTGGTTTTTGTTAAAAGAAGGGGGCTGTCGTGGTGTCGTTCGTGGCTGTCTCTTTGTCATTGCGTAAGTTGTCTAAGTGCGAACGAAAAAATTTTACCAATACTCCGTGTTCAGTGGAGCGTCTCGGACTCTATCGAACGTGTCCGACAGAGTGACGCGGCGACCTCGCTCTGGTGGAACGACTAGGGGAAACATAAAATGGAGACGTTGCCAAGGAAGGAAAAAAAAGTAATAGGGTCACCACGTTAAAGAACTGCCATTTGTGTGAGCTTGTTTCGTCTTTCTCAATCTATCACCCTTCTTTTTACGTGAATTCATGAGATCTATGCACGCAAGGACCGGGGTAACAAGATAAAAGCACACTAAGGAGCCGGTGAAGAACTACATGCCCGAGATCCACTCCCGAGAGAGTTTTTCCGGCGTGCACCAGTTGGCGCCACAGTAAGCAATCGGCGCGCCCTCTGGAGATTGCTTGCTCAGTCAGGCGCGGCCAACGGAGAAGGTTCTTTTCTCGAGTTGCCTTTTTCTGCAGCGTTGGACATTTTTTTTCCCCAAGCTGACCGCGCAAGAAAATTGATTCGGTTGCGTATTCGTGTTCTCGGGAGCACTGTGGCCAGAATATTGACGGAGAGGAGTTGGACTCGGACGATGTTCCGGCTTATTCTGCATTATGTGCCAGACGGGCTTGCAGAACTTTGCAAAGTTGGCGCACAGGCAGTGATTGCCGGATGTCCCAGGCGATGGGTTTTCAAGCCACGCGCACATGGCTGTGGTTCTTTCTCCAGAGAACGTTCACAGCGACATAAAAGGTATTAGTGAAACATTCAAAATTCTTGAAATTCAGATTTACGTTTTCCTACTGACTCGCAAAGGATAAGCGACTAGAAATTTTGCAGTCTTTCTTTTTTCTGTAACTGACGGTAGGAGCACAGTCAAACCCACCCGAAAATTTTTCAATTTTGCTTGCACGTGCTGCACCACGTCTATCTGGTTGTCTGGCTCTCGGCTGATGATTTTGCTGCTGAGGGCAGTTGGCATTGCATCTTGGTTACCCGGCGGTGGCACACAGTCCCAGAGGAGATGTCTCTGTGTGGCTCGCGCTTTCCGCAGAGTTGGCATATATCGCACTCTGCATCCTGGAACGCCAGCGCCTGAAAGCGGGGCCCCCACGGGTTTGACGCGAGTAGGTTGCTGCTCCGGGATGCCTGAGCACACTAGAGTCTTCCTTTAATTCCCCTACCTCTTCCCTCTTTATGCCGTATAACAATAAAGTTGTTTCTCTCACTCAGCCCCGCCGCGGTGGTCTAGTGGCGAAGGTACTCAGCTGCTGACCCGCAGGTCGCGGGCTCGAATCCCGGCTGCGGCGGCTGCATTTCTGACGGATGCAGAAATGTTGTAGGCTCGTGTACTCAGATTTGGGTGCACGTTAGAGAACCCCAGATGGTCACAATTTCCGGAGCCCTCGACTTCGGCGTCTCTCATAATCATATGGTGGTTTTGGGACGTTAAATCCCACATATCGATCAATCAATCATGTTTCACTCACTCATTCAATTTCGCTTGCGTGTATACACATACACATGCTAATGCGCTCACGTACATTCATAAAGAGTGACTGAGCTCACTTCCCCCCCCCCTACCCTTCACGCAACACACCAAAAAACGTTATGGCTCCACCCCTCATGCATGACTCAATGGACGTCATGCATGAGGGGTCATTGACGTCCGCTCTTATTATAGACTGTAATATAAATATATATGTTTTTATACTCTATAATGCATGACGTCCGCTCATATTATAGACTGTTAATACGTAATATTGAGTGTTACCTATCATCATCATCAGTCTGACTACGTCCACTGCAGGACAAAGGCCTCTCCAATGTTCCGCCAGTTAACCCGGTCCTGTGCCTGTGTTACCTGTCAGTTCAACACAAAGTACCCTATAAAGCAAGTTATGTAATTGCGTAATTCATTGTAAATGTGGCCTTGTGTTTATATTTCGCTACTTCCCCTCTCCATATGTAATGCCCCATCAGGGGCCCTTATGGGATAATAAATTATGATGATGATGATGATAATGATGTTGGTGCTCATGATGATGATGATTATGATGATCATGTACAGAGAAATCACGTGTTTTAGACCAGTGGCTAAACTCTTACGGGTGCATAAAACTGTGTACTTCGGATTACTTAGTCTTTTGAAATGCTTTGGCTCACCAGATCAAATGCGATTTCAGTTGCGTTTGATATAACAGCTACAGGGCTATGTAAGCTCATAGGTTTCGCCATGGGCTGACAAAATGCAGGTAACAGCTGCCGCATGCTAAATTAAAGTGCTATGGGCAACTTTTATCGGTATTTGATTCTTTAAAGAGTAGCGTTTTTTTTTTTTTTTTGCTTTTAGTATGCGCTCTTTTATTAACCTGTTTTTATGTTTCCCCATCGACGCAACAAACGCGTAAATAGAGTCAAGAAAGTGCAGTGCAATGATGAATTTAGCATGGACTTTTAGAATAGGCTAGCCAGATACCTAACATCGAATCAGCGACATTGAATAGGGCGCAGTATTTATGTAACTTTAGAGTGGAAGAGTGTACCCACCACAATGCTATCAGTATATCAAAATGCTTAAAAGACTTGTGAGTTTAGGGTTATATAATACCAATTTATTTATTTATTTATTATGCGTGTTTTTAGTACCTAAAACCACCATATGTATATGAAAAGTGCCCTAGTGGAGGGCTCCGGAAAGGTCGGCCCCCTGGGGTTCTTTAACGCACACTGACTTCACACAATACATGGGCCCATTCTGTTTCAATCAAAATGCGACCGTCGCGACCGGGACCAAACCGATGAACTTCGTGTAAAAGATACTTGAAGATACACCCCGAGTTTGAATAATAAAGCAACGATGTCAAATTGACTCCTCGTCCAGTATCAGTAAGTTAGCTGTAAAAGAAGTTTTAAAAGGGTAGGCATGGTTATGGGAATGGGATTTCTTAAATAACTGAAACTTGTCTTCTTCAAGGCTAGAAGAAGACAAGACAGTTCTGGCCTTGAAGAGGACAAGTCCTCCTGTCGAAACGTAGGCTCCCCAACACAACCCCTGTCTTCGGATTTTTTTCATAACATTCCGTAGAGAGATTGCGCTAGTATTTTCTGTATGATAAAAAAAAACAGAAACGTCTTGCACTTCCAACGTTGGCAATACTTCCATCTACGACTACGTTACTGGTAGCATGTATGTTTTAGGTATGATTCAACTACGACAACACTGAAAGATTGCATATTTCCAAAGAAATTACGCAACACGAACAACAAGGACGAAAACGGGTACGTGAAGCTTTCGCACTGTTTTCATTCGTTTTGTTTGTTTAGAAGTTTAACACCTTTATCTTATTACCTATATTACCTAATTAATCAAACCCTCTCTTTCAAGAAGTGAATAAATTTAAAAAGCAAGGCACCATCCCGTTCATGGCCTATCCCCTTAGGTGGGTTGCGCCAAGGTTTTGAGGAACCAACCAACCAACCAATCATTCGTCACGCTGCAGAAGTTTTTCACTATGAATCAAATCACCAATTTCTTGATATTCTGTTTGCATTCATTATTATTCTGACAGAAGAGAGAGGCAAAGACATCAAGGCTTTATGCACGCAGTTTAACCTTTACGTTTAATATCCTGCCGGTCCTATCACCCCAGCCACGGCCTTTCACTCTTAAAGTCTGATGCTTAGAAACAGCGAACTCACAATATCGCAATCGGCATCCCCAGAACTGCTTGAAAAATAAAAACAAGGCCTCATTGGAGATTTCACAAAACCATCCAGAATTGTTTATTTTTTTTTCAAATCTCCCACGATTTGAAAAATAAAAAAAGACCGAGAACATTTACATCCGTTCCTACAAAAACGGGGCTTAAACTTCGCGACAAATTTCTTCGAAACACGCCCTTCATCCGCAAATCCTCACGTGGGTTTTCTAAAGTTCACTAGACACTCGCTTTTTGACATTCGCCTTCGAAGTAATCCATCGATAGTTTTTTTTTTTCTCTCGGATCGTCAGCGCGGTTTTGCAACTGGCGCATGCCACAGCTTTCCGGCACTACCCTCCTTTTCTCCTAGGTCCTTCCCCGTTGCCCCAGCTGCTTCCTCATGAATCAATAAATCGTCGCTTTCGGGTTCGATCTCGGCGTTGTCGAGTGGCGAAACACGGACAGCGCAAAAAAAAAAAAGAAAAGAAAACTGCAGCAAGAAAGAAAAGGCAAAATCCCACAGAATCTTTTAACCATTCCCCTAATAACAGTCGAAGATGAAAGATGAAAACCATCTTCTTGATTTGCATGTTAGTCAATGTATAGAACTCATTACACCCCCCATTCGATATATTTCTTTACCTAACGTTGTTTTCCACTGCCTCCGAAATCGGAGGCATTGCAAGCTTTCTTCGACTCGCCTGGTTTTACATTGCCACCGTGATCGACCCACTTTTAACCAAACGACGGCGTCATGTGATGGCGCCATAAAGCTGTGTCACGTAATGCAACGTCACGGTGGCGTAATAATAATGTCACAAATTTAGCCATTTTGCGAGTTCTTGTGTTGACGTCATCGTATGATGACATATTTTTACGTTATTCCTAGTGACGCCGACCTTACGGAATGCCACCGATATTCAATTTTCACCTCACGAGATATCTAAGGCTTTTCGATTCAAAAACTGACATGTCCCTACTCTATTAATTAGGTCCCACTTAAAGTTATGGATATGGCAAGGAAAGTGAACATTTCTCGTCTGATCTCCTGGATATAGCCAGCATTTAACCAGGACACGATTAAGAGTGATAGGCAAGAGAAAACGTCCCGCGTACGGCCGGCGCACGCGCGCACTTCGTCGCAGTTGTGTCGGACGAGTGAGGTATCGTCCCGTCCCACGCAGCGAGTGAGACCACGCCCCTGACAGCGGCCCCGTTGCGGGCCCCCGGCGACAGTGCCTCAACAGACGCCGCGACAACGTCGATGCGGCTGGCGCCGGCTCGGCGCCAGGTGAACCACAGAAGGCCAGCCATCGATTCTTAGGGTTGCCTCTCGCCACTACACATTTCCTTCTTTCCATATGTGTCTTCTCTCTCTTTCTCTTTTCCTATGCATCGTCGCTGTGTTCTATTCTATGCCGGGCTTCATCCGCCTCTTTCCATAAACTTCCTGCCGTAGTTGGGTGCTGTGTGTTGCAACAAGATGTCCGTGGTTGTCGCAGAGTAAGAGAGGAAGCAGTTTACTGTACTGTAGATTCGCCGCGTAAGAGCTCCATGCGATACTTACTTCCTGACGATGTTTATTAAGTGGCGTCAAGATGGCTTGCGTGGTAGAGATAGTGAGGGGCGTGAATGTGTCTTAGAATGAATGAATAAATAAAGAAGTAAATAAATAAATAAACAAACAAACAAGAAACAAACAAATAAAGAGATAAACGAATAAATCATGTTCTTTGAAAACTATCTTCAACCAGCAAATATCACTGAAAAAGAAATAATTGTTTTAAGAGCTATAACACAAAGTGAGTTATAAAGCATAAAAGAGCATTAGGGAGAAAGAAAGAAAGAGAAAGGTTAAGTGAAAGGCAAGGAGGCTAACCACAAGAAAATATCTCGTTCACTACCCTACACTGGGGAAGGGGATAGAAAGGTAGAGAAGATAAAAGAAAAGAGGAATGGCTAAAAGGGAAACAAAAAAAAGAAGACGTTTACACACTCAAGCACGGGAGTGTCATAGCCAGACTCGCAGAATTATTAATTATAGCAGTAAACTTCGGAATGATCTAGCGATACACCACATTTCTCTTAGTGTAATCTGGAAAACAAAAATAACGAACATAGAGAGGGAAGACAGCAAATTAACAAATGCAAACTGACTCCCAGATGTGCCAAACTGATCGCGCCACACTATTCGAACAATGGTTGGTCGCACGGGTCAATCGAACGACAAAGACTCCAGAGCCTGTTTCAGCGCTGGGCATGCGCCCTGCCTTGCCTGGGCAATCAATCCCAGCCAATGTGCGAACGAACCATTGTTGGTACAGATTGGGCTAGAGGGTGAGCTGTTGGTGCCTTATCTCTTCCTTCTTCGTAGCGCGTTTTAAATCGATTTACAGGGCCTGTACGTCACGTCAGATGACGTCAATTGCGAAGGCTATCGTGACTATTGGCAATTAAGGCTTACAGTATACAAGGCGGCTCCTTCGCCTCGCTTCGAGTGAATACGCTGCCGGTCTCCCCCGCTGATTCACGCCGCATGGCGCGCAGACGGGAGCTGAAATCACCGGAACATTCTGCAGCGGATATTGGCTCTCGGGTGCCGCCAATGCTGTGTTGATTACGTTAGCGTTGCAATTACAGGCCCTGTTCCTAGGACATTCCTAATACTCGTCTTCCGGATTGCGGGTGTTCTCTTCATAATCTCGCAGTAACCTACCTTCCCACTAAAGACCGATTTCTTTCGATCGGCTTCACTAAGCTGCTGGAAGGCAGGTGCTTACGGAACAGAAAGAAATAAAAAAGGGGCGCTTTAATAATTTTAAAACGTAGTTCAACACCTTCATTCGTTACTCTTTTTGTATCTGTATACAGATATACTATACTACTGTATAATAATTTAGATAATAAATACTGTAGATGACATACTATACTGTATACTGCCCCGCCGCAGTGGTCTAGTGGCTAAGGTACTCGGCTGCTCACCTGCAGGTCGCGGGATAAAATCCCGGCTGCGGCGGCTTCATTTCCGATGGAGGCGGAAATGTTGTAGGCCCGCGTGCTCAGATTTGGGTGGACGTTAAAGAACCCCAGGTGGTCAAAATTTCCGGAGTCTTCCACTACGGCGTCTCTCATAATCATATGGTGGTTTTGGGACGTTAAACCTAACAAATCAATCAATACTGTATACTATACGGTATACCGTTTAGTTGTACAAAGCTGTAATTCACCGATCTCGGTTGGAAACACTGGTAATTGCGAGCTTTGTGGTTTGAGGCAATAAAGATCAGTGGCCTTGTGGTGAGTGTTGATGTAACATCATTTGGGTTTTGCCAAAGGTCAGCTTTCACACGTGCTTCATTAACTCGTGCGCCTGGAGCTGCGCTAAAAACAAAAATAAATTCGGCAGATCCCACTTACCTTGGGGATTCATGTTATGCGAAGCATGGGCATGGAACGTAAATGTGTTTTTTTTTTCTCGTGCGAGGTGTTATGAGGTGGCGCTAAATACATGTACAAGTACACGCACACAGATACGTTAAACAACCGCGTATGTTTTATGTTAGCAGTTGTTTACAGTTCCGTAACGATGCCAACACCAACATAGATATTAGCAACACTATAAGCGGTAAGCCTATATAAAGCGCTGATGTTTGCGCTGGTGCACGCAAGGACCATGACCCTCAACACTGCTACACAGATCAACTTCACTGGATCGCTCCTAACTACTTTTTACGTCAACCCGAAATGACGGTTGTGTCACAGGTGTACATATGTAATGTTTAAAAAGTCGGAGAGCCAACACTGCAACCACAATTGACGTTACACGAGCGTTAGGGTCTCTTTGAAAAGTATATATACGGGGCCTGGACTAGCTCTGTGCTAGAATATACTTCATTTGCTGATGCTTATGTCTTTTGTACCCACCTGCTGAATTCCCTCCAGCGGATTGCAGTACAAATAAATAAATAAATAAATAAATAAATGAATAAATAAATAAATAAATAAATAAATAAATTGTCACGCAGAATGCTACGGTTTGATTCTTGCGGTGTTGAATGTAAGGGAGTAAGATAGAGCAAGATGTAACCTGTTGTGTAGTGAATAAGGGCAGTTTTATTTCAAATAATATCACAAAGGCAGCTGCGCACTCCATAGGATATCTCGCCGGCGTCGTTAATTACTGATACCCGAATGCTCTGCTTTATCCCATTTTGAGCGCTCGCTTTTAGAAATAGTTTGCTGAGCTCTTTCCACTACTATACGCTTTCTTTCTTTCTTTCCTTCTTTCTTTCTTTCTTTCTTTCTTTCTTTCTTTTCTTTTCTTTCTTTCATTCATTCATTCATTCTTCCTTCCTTTCTTTCTTTCTTTCTTTCTTTCTTTCTTTCTTTCTTTCTTTCTTTCTTTGCCATCTGCGTGAAAATGTTTGCGACGATGTCCGATGCATAGTTATTGTGTTAGGTGATATGCCGGGCTCTAGTTCAGGTTATCTACGTTTGGTTCTAGTTTAGGCATTGGGTGCGTTCGTCGTTCCAACTTCAATCAATCAATCAATCAATCAGTTTATTATCATGTCATAAAAGGATGTTACAGGGAGTAAAATATACAGAAGAGGGTCCCAAAGTACAAGACTGCAACGGGACCCTCGGTGATCATTACAAATAATAAAAGCACGAGCAGCTGTTAGAATCGTATAAGCAAAAATATGTAAAGCAGAATGAAAACAAAAAGGCATGGAATCAAAAAACGAATAATACAGCATAAAACAACACAAACAAGATGATAGATCAACTATTTAACAGGTACTCTTTTAATGAGTTTTTAAAAGAAAATAAAGAAACTTTGCATTTTAGCGAAGTTGGCAAATTATTCCATATGGTGATGGTACAGAAGAGTGAAGATGATTTACCATAGTTAGTACGAACCTTAGGAAGTAAAAAGTTATTATTAGCCGCAAACCTGGTAGTGTTAGTATTAACTAACATTTTAGGATCAATGAAGTTAGCAGAAAGTTGATTTGTTATTTGTTTATGCAAAAACATAATTAGATTGAACCTGAATAGATAGTTAACATTTAAGATTTTATTGCATTGAAGAAGGGGAGCGGCGCTACTGTCGCGAGAACAGTTAAAAATAGCGCGAATAGCTCGATTTTGTAGATATTGTACGGATGAAAGATGACACTGGTAAGTATTCCCCCAAGATGCGATGCCATAAGTGATATGAGAATGAATGAATGCGAAGTAAAGTGAAAGGAGTGCTTTATGAGAAAAATATGAGCGAGCTTTGAGTAATGCGCGAATGCCGAATGCTGCCGTTTTTCTAATGTGAGCAATATGGAGAGCGAAGTTAAGGTTCGCGTCGAGGTGAACGCCAAGAAAAGATACACTGTCGCTGATATTAATCAAATGAGAGTCAACTGTGAGCTGTGGTGGGGAAGTTAACTTGCGTTGAGCTGATCTAAAAACCATAAACTTAGATTTATTTGGATTAATGATTAAGAAATTTTCCTGGCACCACTTTGACACACTGCAAAGTACAGCATTTAATTTATTAGTGACATTGTCAATACATCTATCAGCAATGGAAATGGTGGTATCATCAGCATATAAAACGCAGTGAGCCATGTGTATAATGTCAGGAAGGTCATTAATGTAAAGTAAAAAAAAGTAACGGACCCAGTAATGACCCTTGAGGAACCCCTTGATTTATTGTTTTAGTAGAAGAAAATGAGCCCGATATGTAAACAGTATGCTTTCGGTTAAGGAGGTAACTGTTTAAAAATTTGAGGGTTGGACCTGTAATACCGTATGATTCGAGTTTCTTGGATAAAATGAGATGATTGATGGTATCGAATGCCTTTGTGAAGTCTAAGAAAACTGACCCTACTACAAATCCTGCGTCGATAGAGTGTTTGATGAAGTCTGATAGGGAAAGAATAGCAAGGTTAGTAGAACTTCCAGCGCGAAAGCCAAATTGACAGGGCTTCAGTATATTAAATTTATTAAGGTACTTGTTTAGCCGAGTTATTAACAGTTTTTCGATGACTTTGCTCAGGGAAGAAAAAATACAGATGGGGCGATAGTTAGAAATAGATTGCTTGTCACCCTTTTTAAAGATCGGAAGGACTTTAGCTATTTTTAGAGAAGTAGGGAAACTGCCATGCTTGAACGCAAGGTTTATAATTATAGAAAGTGGTTCAGAAATAATGTCTACTGCAAGTTTTAAGTGTCGTGCTGAGATTTTATCTATACCAGGGCCGGTTTCTTTGAGACTTTTGATTGCTGTAGAAACATCATCAGGGCTCACGGGGAAAAGAAAAAAAGAATGATTACGACGCTGCAGATTATAGCAAGAACTGGTACGTTTTTCACTAAAAATTTCGAAAAAATAATTACTAAAAGCATCAGCAACACTTTCAGGGTTATCATGTGTAACGCCTTTATATATTACTGTCTGCAAAGGTGAACTATGGATTGATCGATTTAGAAAATCGTTTAAAAGTTGCCATTGCCTTTTAGAGTTGTTTTTTTCACTAGATATTTGGTCATCATAATATTTTTTCTTGGCATTTTTCAAGAGACAAGAAAGAACATTCGAGTATTTTTTATAGCGTGAAGCTAAAGCAGTGATTGATTCATATTTTCAGAGTCTGTCTGTTCTTTTCCGCCATTCTATTTGACCTTTGTCTACATGCTGGTGTGTTTGGGTGTTGGCCTGTGGATTCGGTAACTTCAGCACGTAAGCGCGTCGACAGAAGCAAGTATCAGAAACGTGACCGGATGATAAAAAATAAGACGAGGTTTGAATTTACGAAAAAAAAAACTGTATTTGAATTGAAACTGCGACGCTACTGGGTAACATGAATGGCCGCTCTTACTGACCAACGCCATTCAAGGTTCCCGTCTGTTTGTCTCTCTCCTCTGTCGACTCGTTGCTTTGACTTCCAGCTACAACACTCCTTTTTCTATTTTGGTGTGTGTCCAACGAAGAAGGATCCAGTGCGTAGGAAACGCTGTGTGGGGTGTGTTTGCAATTTTTTAAGGCGATGCAGCTTTCTTGCTTCGGCGAAACAGCCCTAGCACTGCTGACAAAACAATAAAGTAAAACGTGACAGTGCAGTAATCCGAACGTTTAGAAAAAACAACAAAATAGAAATGTCACGCCATCCAGGCTTTTCCATTTTAAGTGCGACATACATGACTCGTCATGGTAACGTCAGCTTTGGTGTCGAATTTCGTTTACTTACCTGATGTCGCGTTTGGAATGGAAAAGCGCGGATGATGTGTGATTTATATTTTGTTGTTTTTAGAAATGACGGGACTGCTGTACTATCAATTTTTATTTAATTTATTACTTCTGGCTTACGCCGACGCACGTGGTAATCTGTTCAGTGGTACGAACATTTTAGGGGCGAAGTTTCTTAAGGCGTCACCCGATCGTTCTATGTGGTAACCACCTCTATCGGGTATGTGCCACATGGGAGTTTAGTTCTTGGAATGTCCTCCAGATGGCGGTACTTGTATGTAATGAATATATGATGGAAAGATGCGAGATGGTGGTACTTGATTGTCTAAAGGATTTTTTTTTTGTTACTGTGATGACATGAGCGTGATGCACGAGATCGTTGTTGATTTGCGATAGTACTTATTTTACTTGTTGTGAAATGAATGTGGTTTGACGTTATGGCGCTTGTGCTGTCTACGTCTTTATCTTTTGTTGCGTGTCTTATGCGCTATCTATCTGAAGTTACGGATCAGTAAGTGGTCGCACGATGGCTGCAATATCTGTCACGAACCGTCCGAAGCAGGAACAAAGCCTCCCAAGACTCCGTACGTCTTTGACTTACTGGGCTATCAGAAAGGGCGTAACTGCACGACTTTTCTCTAGGTCTGGCTGCACGTCTGAAGTAACGACGAGATGGCCCAAAACCTGTCGGTGACCGAAGTTACACTTGGACGAGTTCAACTGTAAGCCAGCGGTACGGACGGCATCGAGAATAGCCGACAGATGCTGAAGGGGGGTCTCAAATGTAGGCGAAAATACGAGGAAGTCGTCTGGTCACAGAGGCATGTTGAACACTTGAACGCATGTTGGCCACTTTGATCCTCATAACAGAGGGTCTATCATACGATAGAATGAGCCTGGGGCGTCGCATAGGCCGAATTACAGAACTTTGAAATGGTATGGGCCACCCGCAGTGACGAAAGCAATCATTTCTAAGTCTTGCTCCTCCCACAGCAATCTACCAATAACTGGAGCGAATATCTGTTGACAAAAAGTATCGAACATCACGTATATAATCAAAAGAATTTTTATTTCGTGGCACAGGGTAAACTTATTTTTCGTAATTCAATATATATGGTGTTAATCAACGCAGGAACACCTCGTGTTATATTTGTTTTAACGAGCATGACGGGTGAAGCCTAACGGCTTATTAAAGGCTCAATAGTGCTTTTGGCTAGCATCTTGTTCATTTTTATTCAATAACCTTACGCTCTCATGCAGACATCCGATAAGGTTAACGGTGAATGGGAATAGCATCCCCATGCCCTGTGTTAATATGGTGCTTCGCAAGAATATTCTGGTCGAGTGGTCGAAGATGTCCCGGCAGGGAGCGAAAAGGTGGCTTACAGCGGCTGATTGATCAGCTTTAAAGTCAGGGACGATCATGGGGCGTGTCCCTTTCTACGTGTGGTATCCGATGAGCAACACGAAAAATTTTAGCACACGTCTGCTGCGAAGCTAGTGACGTGGTTGGTCGCCCGGTAACCATCGCAGCGGGGCAACTGAAGTGGCTTGAGTTAGCAATACTGTAATGATTCGAATAAAAGTAAAGTCTGGTTTCAGAAACAATGCTTATAATAGAAAAATACGAGAACGTATAAATGGTAGAACGATCGAAAGTAACATAAACTGTACCATTGAAGCTTTAGAGTAACTTCCGGCCGGGTCATGCAATGCTCTGAAAGCAATGAGACGATTCAGGTATCACTTGAAAAGAAGTCGGATATATTATTTGGAGTACTTTTTCATTCCGGAAATTTAATTTTCTGTACCCCAAGTAAGCTTAGTTCGCCGGTGTGATATTACCAGAGAACATTCTTTTGCGAACTGTTGGGAACCGCAACTTCAGTCACTGAAAAAAAAAAAAAAAACGTTTGCACCTAAGCTTAACTTTTAGCCCATGTGTGCAGTGCTATCAATACCTCGCGTATTGGATTGCCGAATTGTCATCGTTGTCTTTAGTCTCCTACGCGTTTCAATACTTTGGTAACCAAGCAACAATGTGTGAAGGTACGCCATGGAGAAGTTCGGAGCCTTCCTTTCAGGTCAAAATGTCAGTGCTTTCATTGAGTCTTCTTTTTGTAATAGATTTCATTGCGTCTCTGACTACACGTGCTCTGTATAGTTTCTTGCGCATTAATGGAAACTTTCCTGTTGTAGCGGAATGAACGCTTCCACTGTATTCCGTTTCATTGTAGGTCCATTTTTTGGCGTTCACGCTTAAATGCAAAGTTTAAAATTCTGGTTTGGCTTATGTACTGTGCAAAATGCGCGCGTGTTTTTTGATGAGAGTGGGAGATAGGATGAGATTACTGCTTGCGAGGGGTCAGCAGTCTGCGACCTTCTTTTTACGTATCACCGTTTATTTGTAGGTCCCCTGCGCACCTGGTTTGCTAACTTACACTGGCGAAAGGGTATACTGGGAGGTACAAGAGCTGAATAATATGTGATGTCACACAAGATAGCCTTCACTGTGAAGCAAATCACACAACCCCAGTTGTCAGTGACAATGTGCAGCAGGACTTCAGGTCTTTGTTCTATTTAAGGTCTGGCACATGGTCGCACTAAGCTTTCTTCTACGAACGCATTGTCGTCCATTCCGCTTAAATCAGCGTGCGAGCTGCCATTAGTGAACGAAAGCAGAACCATAAATGAGGTTGTGTACTGAATTTTAACCAGGCGCTTCAGCTTAAAAGAGAGAAACTCGTGACATCGCAGTATTGTGATAATTTCATTGAGTTTTTGAGCAAAGCATGCCCTTTCAAGTAGCTATATACTTGTTCTTTTGAACTTTCCTGTTCCTAAACGACATGTAAGGGTCGGAAAGAGGATAGAGATAGAGAGATATAAAATAAACCAGAAAAAAATTCACATGTGCACACATTCACGGCGTTCCGATCACAGTCGTTTGGACAGGCCAGTTGAACGCAAGAAGCGCAGGAGCGCGTTCACAGCCTTCTTCTGCGACATAAAGTCCTGTCGGTAGCGCAGGATTCTTTCTTCCGAAAGAGTCTGGTTGTCCAGTTGGTCTAGTGCATTGCAGAGTGACTGTCTATGTGAGTAGTACTGTGGGCATCTGCACAAAACATGCCTAGTTGTTTCGTCACTGCGGCAATGCTCACAGGCTGCGGTGTCGGCCATTCCTATTTATGCGGAACGCGTACGCATTGGTAAATGCGACACCCGACCATAACCTGCACAGCATGGTAGCGTCACCTCGTCAAAAGCCTGGAGAAATTCGAAGACTGAGAATTAGGTCTAGGGTACATAATTTTGCGTGTGTGAAATGTGGTTCATTCTATTGCGACGTGGTGCATTCGCGACCAAGCATGCGGAGCTTCCGTGCAACGTCAGCTTTGGAGAGGGGAAATTGATATTTGATTGCTTTAAGTATAGGCAAAACGAACAGCTCGATCGGCTCGTTTATTTTCAATTATTTCACAATGACTTGGAATCCAAATAAAGGCAGTTTTATCTCATTTCTCAGTTAAATGGCGTGTTTCTTCTGCAATCTCGAACACCCGTTGTTCGTGCGAGCTACAGCATAAAGGTGATAGAAGCGATTGCAGTGCCGCCTTGGAATCACTCAAAATAGTCCATTGGATCAGAGAACAGTGTCCAGTGTAGTTCTGGGGGTTTCGCGGGGTAGCGCAGTGCACTGGTGAGGGCACTTGTTTTTGTTCGTTTGAGTTTTTTTTTTTAGGGGTGAAGCTTCTTATGGCGTGGCTTGAGCGTCCCTTGTTGTTGTGCGTAACCACCGGTGGCACATACCCGAGAGAACGGTCCTTGGAATGTCCGTTGGATGGCGGTACGAGTATGAATAATACATGATGAAAAGAGGTGAGATGGCGGTACTAGGAGTGTTCTCTAGATAGACGGACGGACGGATGGGCATGCAGATGGACACGGAGACTAAAGGGCGCATGGATGAACGGACGAACAGACAGACAGACAGACAAACAGACAGACAGACAGACAGACAGACAGACAGACAGACAGACAGACAGACAGACAGAGGGGTGGACGAATGGACGGACGGACAGACAGAGGGACGGCTGCACGAATAGACGCATGGACGGACGGACAGACAGGCAGACAAATGAACGAACGGACGCATGGATGGGCGCATGGACGGATGGACGCACCGACGATCACACGGATGGACGGAGACACGGACGGACGCAAGCAAGAACGATAAGACAAACCGAAGTACGGATGGACTCACTAACGCTTCGTCCCACCAATCATCATTCATTCCGTGGATATGCTGTGACTTATTTAAAGGAACGTATCCGGGAAGGTGACTTGTTTAGTCTACCGAAGTCATTATCTTCAGATAAAAAATAAGACCACAAAAGGAGTTGGCCTTCACCAAACTGTCGACAAGTAATGCAGTCGTTTCACAATTTTTGATTAAGTCGATATCGAATGTCACTATGATGTTTATACGTCGGGCTATTTCAGGCACGGGCGTCACCGGTGCGGTATACAAGCGGGTGCTATTGGCGTGGCGTTACAGGTCATTCCTGTTGACACTGCTTGTACACACGGTGGGCGATTTGGGGCTGCTGATCGGCTGCAGTTTCCCTGCTGGCCATCGGTCAGTTTCTGCGGAGGTTTTGTGTTTACTTAGGCCTTCGCCGCCATTACGATGTTTCTCATCGGAAGCGGCGTGGGCTTAGAGGTATAGGCTCTCCCGCCGCTTGGTTTGATCGATGGGAAAACAAAGGATTGCTGGGCGGAGAAACAAGCGAGTGTTAAAGAAAACAACAACAATGCAAAAGAGAAAGAGATGTGAGATGATGGAACAGTCAAGCACGCTGGTAAAAGCGCCATGACAAAATACAGGAATAAGAGAGCGATGCGAGGAGAGGGAAAATGAGAATAAACAGACGTGTGTCGCTTCTGCTGTCATATAAAGAAAAAAAAACGGTTATGCGATGAAACAGAACATAGGAGAGAAAAACGAAGGTGCATCACTTATATGAAAGGGCAGTGACATCACATTGAGGCAAAATAGATAATAATTGAGACCGGACGCTGAAGCGAGCTCACCATTAGGTATGTGGAAAATTGTGTGATTCACAACACTCGCGACAACACATTAATCATGAAGTCTGGAATAAGTTAATCTACTTACACATTACAAAGCTCCACTGCCATTATGATTTGCTTAGTTGTAATTTATTGTTAATACCCACAAAAGCTCTTCGTTTTGGTTAAACTTTTCGTCCTTGGTTGACAATGAGAAGCTGGAAACGCATGTCCCCGAGTGTGAAGGACTGTGTTAATCTTGGTGGTTTATTAGAGTCTTTCTCAATAACTGCTTACGTCTGCCAACACAAATCTTAATTGCTGTTTACCAGCTGTGTGTCCACTTTTTTTAAGTTAACCAGTGGTTAGTATTGAGGGGGGAGGGGGCTGCCCAATTTTTGTGTGAACCAACGCTGGGCATTTGAATGCGCATAAGGCGAACGATTATTGGTTTCACCGAGGTGGAGCAGTGGTTATACGGTGTCCGGCTGCTGACGCGAAGGTCGCAGGTTCGATGCCGGCTGCATGGGTCGCATTTTGATGTGAATGTAATGCTGGAGGCCCATGTACTATGCTGTGTCAGCGCACCATGAAGATCACTAAATGGCCTAACTTACCTGAGCCCCGCACTACGGCCTTCCCCATAGTCACATCATGGCTTTGAGACGTACAACCCAATATAATATTATTATTATTATTATTATCAACATCATCATCATCATTCGTATACTTGTTCACTGCAAAAGTATGGGATCCTTTCTTTGCGTTACATTTGTTGGGTTCCGAGTAGGATTACGTAGCGTGGGTTCTGCGTAAGATTAGGTATAGCTTTCTGTGTGGTGCGAACCTACAGTGCCCACCTTGTTTCATTCAGCATGTGTATTATTATTCTCGTGTTTAAGCGTGCATGCGCGTATGTCGCCCCGCCGCGGTGGTCTAGTGGCTAAGGTACTCGGCTGCTGACCCGCAGGGCGCGGGTTCGAATCCCGGCTGCGGCGGCTGCATTTCCGATGGAGGCGAAATGTTGTAGGCCCGTGTGCTCAGATTTGGGTGCGCGTTAAAGAACCCCAGGTGGTCTAAATTTCCGGAGCTCTCCACTACGGCGTCTCTCATAATCATATAGTGGTTTTGGGACGTTAAACCCCACATATCAATCAATGCGCGTACGTCCTAATCACAGCTTACGAGTGGGCCTCGCATGTATTCTTTGATCGCGTTGTGTTCGTTAGGGTGAGCTTTGTAGTGATGTGTTTCGGGTGTGTTGTGTTGTGTATACGGTGAACGCGAGGTCTTGCCGTATTTTTCTTGTATTAGTCAACGTGTACTAAAGCGCCTTCCAGGTTTCAATAAATATATTAAAAAATAATTTGGACCACGGTATCTAGGAGCAGGTATAACATTTCTGTTTTAAATGTTTTTTTTACTTCACTGTCAAAGCAATCGATCCTAACTGTAATCGTAATTGGTCTCTGTGGATGATCGTATCCGAACATTAATCGTATTACAAGTAAACCACAATCGACTACACCCACAGCTTAGAGCACCTTTGCGTAGTTTTGTTTCTAATTCTGCATTGAGACAAGTTTATGGCGTACAGTCCAATAAATCGTTTCCATTTTGGCCTTCGGGTTGTTCGACCATTCAATTGAAGCTTACGTTTTAGTAATATTAGAGACTGGACTAGTTCCTTTTTGAGGTGTTACCGTGACACTATGACTATGAAGTTGTATGGACTCAAACAAAAAGGGAAAGAAATGAATGAACAACTAAAGGAGAACAGTGAAATGAAATCGCATATCATTATCATCCAGCCATGTAAATGATAAAGCACTCACAGAAATAAAGTGCGTTTTTACAAAGGTTACAGACCTCTGGGAGCATAAAGAACGAGTAATACTGGTAATACAAGGTAAATGAAAAGATAAATGAGGTGATGGAAGCGTTAAGTAAAACTTGTTAACACAAAGAAACAAAACAGCTGCAAATAAATCATATAATTGCTGTTCCGCACACACACACACACACACACACACACACACACACACACACACACACACACACACACACGCGCGCGCGCGCACACACACACAGACACGCACACACACACACGCACACGCGCACACACACACACGTACAAAGCGAATCAATACTATTACTTCAAGGGTCAATACTGGCTTAGGAAGTAAGGGAAAAAATGTTAGTCTCGTTCATTTGTGGAAACATCTCGCCACCAGAACGCGCTTCACACGCCGGTCACGTTTGGAAGCGAGCAGTCCATATCAAAAACTCCTCACCGCATTCGCTCCTTTTTTGCGATGCAAATGAAGGGCATGTTCCTGTTTCAGATGTGTCCGATCGCCACCCTTCTCACGACTCTCCAATAAGAATGTGCTCGCGTCAGCAAGTGACTCCTCTCTTGAAACCTTCCGTCTCCGCTATCAGTGGACACCACGCTTGGCCTACCACCACGAAAGCCGCGTGCCGTGCAAGCAGATCGTATAGCGAATGGAGACGGAACTAATTCTAATAACGATCAAATGCGTATCGGCTGTGTATTGCACCACTTTTTGTCATTCTTTCATTGCAGATAAATTGTAGAAGGGTTGATAGGTGGGCTAGTTGGTATTGGGAGCGCAACCTAAGGGGACACAACTTAATTGGGCACTCTTGTGTCTAGTCAGTTTAAGCTACCAATACTTTCATTTTAAGGGCAGATAAATTGAGTCCTATTTTGATTTCCAGCTCTGTATTTTAGGGGCGAAGCTCCTTAAAGCGGCACCCGCTCGTCCCTCGTAATAGTAGTCGTAGTCGTAGTGTGTAAGTAGTCTTACGTTTTGACCTACAAGGTGGTGCCGGTGGGAGGTTTCTCATGTGCGTTGTTCAAAAATAAAAAAAAATTGCAGCGTGCGCGTTAACTAAAAGCCGAATTCTCCTGTCTCTCATTCCCCATTAGCAGCCATTGGCATGTACATTGAGCACTATCTGACAAGAAAGGGTTGGTATACGTTATACTTGCTGGGCGTAACCTGCTAGGTTTTAGAAAGGTTTAGCGAGCGTCGGGCCGCGGTGCCATGAATACAGTGAACTAGTATATACCATGAACTCGTAGTGGTTAAAGGTGAGAAGTAGACACGAAGCACAAGCCATAAGAAAGTGTGCGTGTGCCACCTCTCGTTCAGTCCTTGGAATGTCCGCTGGATGGCGGTGCTTCTATATGGGGAATATGTGATGAAAATATGCGAGATGGTGGTACTTAAAGTGTTGAATAGATGGACGAACGGACACACAGACAGATGCATGGACGGACGCACGGATGGCTGCACGAACGGATGGACGCATGGACGGACGCAGGGGCGGATGCATGTACGAACGCAGGGACGGACGCACAGACGGACGTGCGGACGCACGAACAGACGCACGCACGAACGGGTGGATGGACGTACGGATGGTCACACAGACGGACGCTTGGACGGACAGAAGCAAGAACAAACGGACGGACGGATGCTTCGCCCCACTCTTCATCATTCACCCCATCGATATGCTGCCATTTATTTTTAAAGGATAAATTCTGAGAAGCCTCATCAAATGTAAAAATTGTCGTCCGGCGGCGTCGGCGGCACCAGCAGGGATGAAAAAAAAAAGGTCAAGTGATGAAGTCATCACAAGACGTCAACCTGACGTCGCATACCTGGAAAGTTTGTGACGTCATTTTTACATAACCTGACGTCACGTGAGGGCGTCATGACATCGTACGTGGCTTAGTCAAAAGCAGACCATTCGCGGCGCCAGAGCATAACAAAGTGTAATGCAGAATGCTTGCGATTCCTCCGGTCACATAGAATATTTTCGGTATGACATAAGGGCACCACCATCTTGAGCTTTTGCCAATGTTTTCTCGATTATGTATATTGCGACGTCAATTAATAACGCCACAAATGTCGAATGCGCCAACCCTACCATTTTCATGCGTACGCGTCTACCATAACGCTGTTAGTTTAGTTTACACACTCGTAAAGTAGTCAATAGGGGCAATAAAAAACCACGTTTTGTACAGCGGGGAAGAGTGGAACAGAATCAATACTACTACGACGATGACAACAATGAAAAACAAGACTGTTGTCATCGAGTCTAGGTACACATTTGGGCTTCATTCTTCAACATTGTTCAAATTACGTACTGAGTTTTAAGTTAAGAATACTTGCCCCATCTGCCAGAGTAGTTATGTGCCACATTGTTTTAACTCTCAGACAAACAGTCAAGGTCATAATAACCGAATGCATAGGGGACGCTGTGAATGTCCTGTTTTTTTGTTTTTTTGTGTTTTTTTTTTGGGGGGGGGGGTATTGAGCGAGAAGATCTGCAAGGAAGTCTAGTTCCTGCGTCGGTTCATTTTTATAGAATCGTTTGTATGAGGTGTTATTGGACAACGCATATAAATTTGACAGAGTGAAACTACTCTATTTCCACTGGAGATAACGCTATAAAGTGTTTCATGATAAAAAAACTACAAAAAAGGTCTAACAATGCTCGTAACAGGTGTCCGCTTTTAGAAGCAAGCCAATTTAGTTGCCCTCCGGTCTAAGTTTATTCAAGTATTTCAAATGTTATGTGCCCGCTAAATAAAACGTTCAGTGTGATTGAATGAATAAATATTTCCATTCACCTTACGAATGTAGCCCACAGCCAAAACAGAAAGCTGAATGAACGAGAAAAAAATCTTAAATAAATGAATAGTATTCAGTATTTGTACCGCGTAGGTCACAGTTCTCGGATTCTTGAACTTCGCTCCATGTACGCACTACTTGGGTTCAGAAGAAGAAATCATCAGTGATTTTGTAATGCGATTTAGATCCTCCCATCACTTCACCCGAAATCGGTGCGTCTCAGTTTGCTAGAATGTATTCAAAAGTTTTTAACAACAATATAAAAAGTAAATAAGTGGCGCGAAAAAGCAGTTATGAGGATTTCAAGAACATTTAATGTTCGTCTCATTCGAGCTGTCTGACATCTCCATCTGTCAAGTTTTATTTCATGGACTTTAACATAACATATGAATTCAAACTAACTGGGTTGAATAGCATTTCAATCACTGTTTTAATAATTTCATATCTCATAGTACTTCAGTCACGGAAAACAACATGGGGCTTTTTGTAGTAGACGAATAATATTGCACACTGTAGTATATAAATTACAGATATATCTGTTCTGCTCTGTTATAATTTAATTGCTATGAACAGAATGAAGTGTATAGCGTTTGGGCTGCCGTGTTTCTCTCGGTTCTACAGAAAAAGAAAAATCAGTATTCACCGTGAAATATGTAAGTAAGTAGACAAATCAAATTGCAAACTGAAACGGATTTAAGAAAAGTAGCGTGACGACGGGCAGTCAGTCAGTCGAAGAACTTGGGGTGAGATCGACTGTCGGCCGCACCCTCTAAAATCATCTTCCCGATGATCTGGCAACGGACAGTTTACCAGCGAAGTCTCACTTTATGCTATAGAACGCCATCTAATGGCGTCGTCGCATACACTACTACCAATATAGGCGTGGTACATGATCTTTACAGGTACAAACTACAGGCGGAACGAAGCACGAACGTACTCGTTTCTATCGGATCTTTGCGAGTGCTGTCCAACCAGTTATGATAGACCTTTTGCGGAACATTATACAGGTACATTCAATGCCAACGACCGGCACGCTGAAAGCAGGATCCGAGGTATTCGCCCACCACCCGACTCTCACGAAGCCGAACGACCGTTAACGTGTCTCGTGACACATGACGGCAAACTGTACGATTTCGTTTCTCCTTCGTGCTTTTGTGCCGGCGAGTTGTCGGGGAAGCGACGCTGCAGTATAGAGATGTATAAAGATCAAACGGAGTGTCAACGTCTCAGCCGTCGCCTGTATAATGCTGTCCGTTCGTTCCGCTCGATGAATCTGACTCGCTTATCGCGACATTGCCGTTCGATCGCCTGGAAAGAACATGTCTGGGCGTTTGCCGTCGAAGTCCAACGAGCGCTCGCGTAGGGGCTGCGGTGTCGTCGATGGCGTGATCGGTGCGGTCACGGTGAAGCACGAAAGGCCAGCGACGTCAAGCGAGCGTTGTCCTTTGAGGAGACAATGACCCGGGTCTTCGTGAGCGAGCGAATAAA
This sequence comes from Rhipicephalus microplus, assembly GCF_043290135.1. Lineage (NCBI taxonomy): Eukaryota > Metazoa > Arthropoda > Arachnida > Ixodida > Ixodidae > Rhipicephalus > Rhipicephalus microplus. The sequence goes on along the minus strand of NC_134704.1, from coordinate 33,015,294 downwards.
AAGTTTTTTTTTCCGGTTTGCTTGTTGGGATCATAGAAACGACTTTTCCATGTTCAGGCGTCGCTTGTTGACGACGTGTATACGAACGACTCCTCGATTTTCGCAGGTTCTCCTTGTACGTGGCTTGCGTTCCGCGCGAAATACACAAGGGCGATCATGTTGTTACAGGTTGTGTTTTAAGCAGTGACGAAGATACACATGTGGACATGTATGTCACCGGACTCCTTATGTCATCCAGCGGCTGATCGAAGGATATTCAGAGAAAAGTAGTGGAATAGTGGAATAGTGGAATGATCCCTTATTCATTATTCTGTGACAACTCGACTGCGAAAGACATCTTTTTTTTTATCTCATTCTCTCACTCCTTCTTCTCACGACTTTGCACCTATCCTTCCATCCCCCCACTAAAAGCACTCTGCACCTAACCTGGTTTCACACTGCTTCCGCAACTGGACGCATCGCAGCTCTCTGTATATCTCCACGGTTTTGCACCATTGTCTCAGAGATCGGCCCACCTTTCACCAAGCGACCATGCAACGTGATGACGTCATTGTCTGACGTCACGTTGCGTAATGTCATTGTGACTTCATGACGAAATCTCTGTTACCTGTAACGTCATGAGATTATCGTCACATAATGAGGATTTTTCGCATCCCTTCGTGTTGGCACCGAGGCTGCCAATCGTAACTTTTCAGTTTTCTTGAGGCGCCTAAGTCTTTCGTCATTGAAAAAAAAAAGCGTTTCACCGGTCTGTAGAACGAGAGGTTTCACACCACTAGTGTGAAGCTGCTACTATGTTTTAAGCACACAGAAACGTGTTGATCATACTGAACACGTTATAATATGCTTGGTAAACTTTTTAAACGAGGCACGCTTACATGGTCGCCTGTGGCACGTGTGCAGTCCGGGTCTGCATTCACAAAAAGCGTTTAACGTTACGAAATTTCATAATACTTAATTTGATCTTTGTGCTAGACAGCCAATTGCAAAAAAAAAACGTGTTCACAACAAAAAAGCTGTATGAATAAGGCCTCTGAATGTCTGGCGCGCTTGGTGTGCCGATAATGCACATGCACGCATTAAACTACGTGTTCAACCACTCATTTTTTTTTGGGGGGGGGGGGGGGGTAGCAATGTCACGTGCCATGCACTTGTCACTCTCCCTAACTGATCCCCCCTTTTTTATTTTGGTAGTGAGGACGAAGATGCTGTAGCAGGTACAGTTATGCTCGTATACATATCCGGGAATTTTTCGGTCTGAGCATCTCCTCTACTCATAGCAGCGTTGTGCCGCCGATTGTTGACAAGCCCGCTGTCTCACACAAAAAAAAAAAAGGAATCGGTTTCATTCTTCATCGGATTCATTCGCCCATGCCCCCGTGAGAAGTAATAGCCATGGGCGTTGGTAGGGGGGTGCAGACTTGCTCCTCTGCAAACCGAAGCCACACCTGCGCTTACCCAACCCCAACCCCTCTCCCCCCTTCCAAGACAAAATCCTTTCAACGCCCGCGGTGAAAAATAATACAGGCACGCTCCTTACTCCCAGCTTTTTTCTTTTAGTATTTTCTCTTTCCTTTTTATGTCATCCAATTCGCCCACTTATCATGACTCGTAGGCATCGCTTGGGTATGACGTGAATTCGACTAACCATCATAATACGATGAAACACGACTGATAAAGCACTTACTTTAACTATACACTCAGCGACAACTTTTCTTCACAGCGCCCCGCCACGGTAGTCTAGTGGCTAAGGTACTCGGCTGCTGACCCGCAGGTCGCGGGATCAAATCCCGGCTGTGGTGGCTGCATTTCCGATGGAGGCGGAAATGCTGTAGGCCCGTGTGCTCAGATTTGGGTGCACGTTAAAGAACACCAGGTGGTCAAAATTTCCGGAGCCCTCCACTACGGCGTCTCTCATAATCAAATAGTGGTTTTGGGACGTTAAACCCCACAAATCAATCAAACTTTTCTTGACAGCACTGTGGGAGCTACAGAACCGAAGCGCACGCCTACTGCCACGACGTAGCAGGTCTGACGAAACCTCTTCCGGTCGAGACGAAAAACTGCTGAAAACTTTGAGAGACGCCGACCAAGACGGATAAACACTTAATTTATTTTTTCGACTCTTACACTTTTGGCCACTGTGTTGCCCTTTATTATGAACAAGGCTTTCGTGTGGGAGCCTATATAACGTAAACGTAAATATAGCTCCACTTTGTCAGCGTCTTTCAGTGTGTGCATCTCCCTCTGTATTGTGCCGCTCTGGTGCTGTACCTCATGAAATATTGTTAAAACAGCAGGCTCAGGTTATGATCGCCATATTACAAACTGCATATCAAACTAAGTTTTTTTCCTTTTTTTTGAAGGCAAAAGACCACGTGCCACCTAACATTACTTTCAGTTTAGAAATAGGTTGATGCGGTAAAAAGATAACGCAACAAATTAAAAAATAAAGCAACCTGATCTCGGAAGATGAATTCCGATCTCAAATAAAATTGTTGCCACGTCGCCTTCATGCACATGCCTTATAGCGAAGAAGCGAAGTGGTTCGATGTTCCACACCTTAGACTTCCCTATCGATTCGTGATTAATTATTTCTGTACGTTAGTATTTTAACCGCGGTATCGCAGCATCGAGCACTTCACGCCTCATTCCTTCAGTTTCTGACTGACCATAAGCAACACCATTGAGAAAAAAAATGCTCAGTCGTAGTATCAATACTCTCTTTTAAACTATCAATATAACTTAACGCCCTCTCTAGGATGAAGTAAGCTTTGTTGAAATTGACCCTGTTTTTTTTTTACTGAACCCACTGTTACATCTCACACGTATTGTTGTGGCACGGTTATCCGCAGACCAATGCTGGCCCTTATTTGAAAACACAACTCGGGTCACGCGCAGTTGTCCGCCGCTGCCACCGCCGGTGTCCGTAACCACATCGCGCGAAATTCGAAAACCTAGCACCGAAGACACATTGGGCTCGAACCACGCGTCTGCTGGGTACCAGCCTATTACTCTACCACTGAGATACGCTGGTGCTTGTGATTTGTTGGCGAAGTTGCCTCAGGCAGTCTTGATGTTGGGAAAGGAATCACGTTGTATGACTTATGAAGCATTTTAAAACAGCGAAAGAACGACCAGTCGTCGCACAACGCGAATAGATTGACGAGTGGGCCGTCCGATTATGCAACCCATTACAAATGCTTATTCTTGTTCGGCTATTAACTGCGGCGCATACCTACTTCAGGCATCATTGTCGTCAGTCACTGCATGAACAAGTGGCACAAACTTCTTTGCAAGTGATTAGCGGATACCATGCTTCGCAGAAAAATTACGAAAATAGCACAACGAATGCCGGCCAACTACCAAGAAATTTTCATTATTAATTCCGTAGTGTGCTTGCAGCAGGTACCCAATGAGTGCCTAGAAAAGGCTCTGAAAGGTCGCTCTTCTAGCTTTCGTTGTGACTGGGCTGCGCCTTCCGTGCAGGCCTGGCGTTTTTTTTTTTCTTTTCTTTTCTTTTTTCATTTCGCAGTTTCGGCATAGCAACTGAAATCATGTCGTACGACCTGAAAGGGCACCACCGCGTTGGACATAAATTTGATTCAATTGCGCGTTCTGAAGTTACGCCAGAAGGACGTCTGCACTTTTTTGTTTCCTATAGGGCCGTGGCCTAACTGGGGAAGTTGTAATGATCTCATCTTTAGCCATTTTATTTTGCATTGGCCTTTGAAAAATTAAGGATGGTAAGTTTTATTTAAAATTGACATAAACGCTGATAGAAGTTAGCAATGCCTAGTAAGCGCGATAGTACGGAGGAAAAGGACGAAACAGCAATAGCGAAAGTGACTCAATCAATTTCAAGCGCACGTCCGTGCTCGCAAAGCAAGTCACGTCCAAACTTTTGCTCACAACTGTATTTTATCGCAGACATCGCGCTACGCTTCAAGCTGAGGCTATCTCAGTTGCTTGTCCTCCACTGAGAACAGCCGGTATTGACGACGCAAGTAATACAAAAAATCCACACAGCCCTTCATGCATTTGGCAAGACGGTTGGAAGCCGAACGCCATGTTCTTTTTCTTCTTTTTCATCCGAATGCCCTGTATTCACCCGCCCCCTTCCCACCTCGGATCATGGATTCAATACACAACCAAGTAAGGTGCTTGGAGCACCTTACGTATTGAATCTGTGACCCGAGGCATTGCAAGCTTTTTGCACCCCACATTGTGTAAAAAACCATTATCGGAGTCAGAACATTCATCATCGGCCCATCTTTGGCCAATCGACGATGTAGTATGATGATGTCCTGTTGTAACAAAAGCATGACGTAATACATACGTCACAACGACTGCCCAGGGGCACGCCATTGATGTCGATGATTGATTGATTGATTTGTGGGGTTTAACGTCCTAAAACCACCATTTGATTATGAGAGACGCCGTAGTGGAGGGCTCCGGAAATTTTGACCAGCTGGGGTTCTTTAACGTGCGCCATTGATGTCGTCATGTTATATTGAAGTTTACACCAACTGAACACATATGGACTTGGGTGTCGCATGATTTTAAACCAGCCCTTATTAGCTTATTTTTTTGCACAAATCATGTTGACGCCAAAGCAGCCGACAAGGTTTGGTGATGTATTGTCAGGGCTTACCAAATCTCGTCAGGTCTCACCAAGTCTCGAAAGCTCCTTTACTCGTGAGACATATATATGGCTTTCATTTTAATAATTAAGGCGACTCGCCTAGCATCGTCTGAATACGCAAGAGGTCCTCCACCCGGCTGGTCAGAATATACGACGGACACCTTATCAGTCCCGCGCCGGCCGGCCAGCAGTCCTCGTTGTGGAGAGCGTGCGAACATAATTGGCTCTAACGCAGGTGCGGAATCCGGCGCTTTGCGGGTGCATATTTGTACTGGACTGGCTGCCCCACTCGAGCACCTCCGTTCTCACCGGCGCCAACATATTGCGGTCTGTGCGCATGAGTGAAGACATCTGGCGGAGCTCGCACCACGAGCCGCGGCGTGTCGGTTGCTCGGTGTGGTCGCAGCAGCTGCAACTGACGCCCCGCAGAAAGAAATTTCCACGAACGGTGTTTAACGCCTACCGTGGTGATGTCCCTAGGACTGAGTAGTTTTCGCATAAACTTTCTTTCTTTTGTTGTGTCTATAGACATTCCTCAACCTTGTTTAATGTGTTCTATTTTAGAAAAGTGAAATGAAATGACAGGGAAACGTAGAAAGTTAGAAAACTTCACGCCTATGGCTATTCTGTTCTGCGAATATGTAATAAAATGATTAGGATTACAAGCAATAACCTTGATTTTGAAGAAAAGCAAAAAAAATGTAATGTCACGGCTGTTTTAGAATGTATAAATATGTGTGTAGGAGAGGCAAAACACACTCAACCTCAACGTTTGTTGAGCTTTCACTTGCGATGAGTACTCGCGAAGCAGCTCCAAGCTGAAAATTGCTTTTGTGTAAAACAGATATGCTGGAAATTTGTGACAAACGGCTTTAAAACACAGAAATCACCGAATGCAACACCGTTAAAATATTTTGCATTTTATGTCATATGATAACCGAGTGAAAAGGTGCAGCCATCGCTAGAAAGTGGCAAGTGATCCAATTATTTTTACTTCAATAAAAAGAAAGAGATGGGCGAGATGTCTGCTTGTCAGGTTGGCTTGTCGGCACGCACGCAAGCATTCCTATAAAGCTTATGGTTTGCTGTAAGGGGGAGGCCACACCGAAGACGATGCTTAAATAATACCCCAATAAAGTTGTTTATCATCTCCCTCTCTCTACTACATATGGTTCAATAAAAGAGGAAGTGACGTACAAAGCACTTGGCAAGTGCAAAGCGTGCAGAGAAAATTGCAGTGCAATATTGAAACGAACTAAAGTGTTTCAATAACAAGGACACACGCATACATATGGATATGCTGTATTGACCTATCAGATTATAAGTACGGGAGTTTTATTGGACCAAACCTTTCTATTGCTACATTCTGCCAGCAATGGGACATTGTTTTTTTTTAAGGAATGCCATTCGAACAATTATGGAGATAAGCTGGGCCTCAGCTGATGTCGAATCGAGGTATTTCTCTTCAGTTATTAACCTCCACTTACAGACTCGGATACATTTCCGCTCTTTCTATAAAGCCGAATAAGAAACGTGCAGCATTCGGAAACCGATCGAAGGCTTTTGCCGAACGTTGTGGTATTTTTGGTGCCTGGATGTCTCACTGGAACAACCTTGCTCAGAGCTACAATTGGACGTAAACGAGCTGGCTGTATTTTATCATATTCTCTGAGTTCATGTCTGTTGCCTGATTTTCAACGATAGAATGTAATGAGATTGGTGGTCAACCTTTGTGAATTGCCGCTAATAGAACGCACTGATCCTATTAACAAATGGGTAACGAAACCTTCAGGTTGATTTTTGCTTCGGCCTGCGAGTGCTTATCATATTTAGCGCTGTTCTAAGCCTTAGGAAAGTTCGTACGTTCAGCACAATAACAAATATGATAGACAACATTCAGAAAGTATGGCTTTATACAAATTCTTTCTTTTTCAGCTAAAAAAAAAGTCTGAGGTGCCTTATGGGCAATTAATGCGTGTTGCAGTTTTATAGGTTGGTTTGAACGCATTCGCTGTCCATCTTTTTTTTTTCTGTTTCTGCCCGTCATAATTTTGCAGTGACAGTGAGCAGCACGTGCAGTGATGATGACAGAAAATTATAGATGTGATAATACGTTGGTGGATGTAAAAAATATGAATCTCTTCTGAGACACAATAATGATAATTGGTCAATACAAGATCAAAACGCTCAATCAATTGGTCTACACAAGCTGCAGGGCCAGTATTTCCGAAACGTTTTCAGAGTACGATCACTCGTAACGTCACACGGGAGAGACTGCGGATTCTGAAAATATCATCAGCGAGGGTGTACACAAGCAGATTATAATTAAAATGAAAGGAGAATTCGAACCCAAATTTACGCGTAGAAGGTGAAGCCACTCCGAAAGCATAAACTGTGTTTAACTGAAGTATTTTCGTCCAACCACGTTTTCCCTGGACTGACCGAATAGGCTGCGCCTGACGCTGAACCTCCCGTCGATAAGTCAGCCCCGCGCGTTGGCGTTTCATTCATAATTTACTGCGTTCCGTCGCCGACACGAGGACGCGGTGGGCGTGGCATCATAAAAGTATAGATCAAACGCCAATTACAATCCTGTTCTGCATAACGGATACAAACGAGCATCTAATCACCGGTGACGTCACCGCGAGTGCGACTGTCCGATTGGAGAAACCGTTTCAAGCTGCCGCGCGCACGGATCGTTCCGAGTTCGGGGTAGCGCTTTCGCGGTAAGCGCGCGCGTCTCAGTTAGCTGCACCTCACCTGCTTCTGACAAGTTCGTCCTGCGCGTTAGCGGATCGCGATGTTAACGCGGCCAGCCGCGCGGTCGATTTAAGCTTTCGTGCACGAGTGTTACTCACCGACGACTTGCAGGTAGCAGGCCGGAACGACGAGGTGCCTGAGAGCGGCGCTTCCCTGCCGAGCGGCCCAGGCAGACATCTTGAACGCTCTGTCGGGCGGCGCCACTCGGTCGCACATGTTGAGCCATCTGGTGGAGGGAAAGGGAAGCGCCCTCCCCCACTCACAGTCTTTCCTCCTTTCTGCTGTCCCGCTGCGGGTGACTCCATGCGCTTCCTCGACTGACCCCTTAGTCTCCTCTCCCTTTCTGCTATCCCCTCTTCCCCTACTTCATCCCTCCTATCCTCCGGGCACAGTGGCAAGTTTTCTTTTGTTCTCCCCTTCCCCATTTCCTCCGTCTGCTTCCTTCCCACTTGGGAAGCATTTGCGAATCGGCGGATCGAGGGCAACATTTCGGAGGGGGAGGCGCCCCGATTTGCATCGGCAGCCCACCCACCTATACCCTGTCGGCCTGTGAAAATAAACATCTAGCTTATAACGGACGGGAAAGGCCTTCTGCCGGGTGTGGGTGGGAAAACCCTCATCAAGCGGCTGTGAACGGTAGCAGGAGCAATGTTGCCCGGATTTGGGGGCTGCGAACCGACAGCTATCGGTCAAAGTTCACTGGATGCGAGGAAGTCGTTACTTCGGGACCTCGCCTTGTGCCTTGCTGCTTTTGCTGCTGCATTTTTTAACTCGCTTTTGTTTACACTAGCCATTACGTTTATTTACTCTGCTGCTTAGATTTAAGTTGAAAGTGTTAAAAGCTTGCCAAGTGGTTGCGCGTCCTTTGATAACATTTTTATTCGTGAGAAAGCTTGTGTTCCTTTATTTCTTGGGCTGTCCTTCCATGCTTACAATAAAGTCGAGAGCTGCGGTTATATATCGCGATAGAGTGAAGATTACTGTGAAGAAAACCTTTTATGTGACTTCCACTTCTACGGAGAAGAACGGTAGACAGTGGTAGCAAGGTCATATGCAAAAATTTCCGTTATCTGTTATTGTTCTTACCGCCACTTTGACGTTCATCTGCAGAAGGGATGACAATCGATACTGGGATGCTTCATCAGAGTGGTTTTCTAACTTCAAGAACGGAGATAGGGAGACAAAGGCAAAGAGAAGGCAGGGAGGTTAACCAGGCTGTAGCCGGTTTGGTACACTACGTGAGGAGAGGGCAAATGGGAGAAATAAAAGAGGCAGACGTAGAAGGAATGAGAAAAAATGCGGTTCGAGCACAAAGATATCACCGCTCACCGCTCGTACCCTGATAGTCAAAACCTATAAATGTTTAGGCTGATTCCTCTGTCATTGTCCTAATGTATACTGAAATGCAGTATGTTAAAGAATGCTGGCAGGGACTGGCTCCAAGAAAACCAGACCTCGCAGTGAGCATTGAGCCGATGGCGGTGCCATTATTATGAGGAAAGTGTGCTTCATGCTGGTGAGAGATCACAGTGACCACTTGCAAGCCTCCGTCACGGAAGTCACCTGTGGACGATGAAATATACTGCAGTGCATTCGGTGCCGTCTCACCATGAGTGCGCAATGGTGGTCATCATAGCCACCCACAACGACCGCTGTTTTCAACCCCGCACCGTCTTTTCGGCTCTCCGACTGGGATGCATTGTATGGTAACGATGGAGACAGTGGTAGCTGCTGCCTCGCGGCCAGTCGGAGTAAGCTCAATAGCGTCAGAAATTCTCTTGACGCGTGGTGCTTGTCTCTTGTAATACTTCGTGTGGAATGCCCTTCATTTAAGGTTGTCTGTTTTTTTATGCGACGGTGCTTTTCGCTATGCTCCTCATAAATTAGTGATTTATAAATAGCGCAAAACATTACTTATATTGCTGGCAGTATACATCTAAAAACATTAAGATTGCTTCTTCATTAGCTGCATTAAGAAAATCAGTAATTGGGAGGCTTCTGGACAGCGTGAGAAAGATAAGGCTTGTTTAACGAATGCCTGCAGATGCACGAAAAAAAGAACATTTAATGTGAACATGGTTCACGTTAAGTATTGGTCACAGTGAGTAAGCGTTTTTTTTTATGACTGCATACAGACATAATGTATGCTCTTTTGGTCATGTCTATACGGGTTGGTTATATGTGCTACCACTTCATTGCTGCTGAACTTTAGCTAGCTGGAAAGCCTTGCCAGGCTCTTCAAGGCTTCTTCTTTCTGTGGTTGCCGCCATTTAAAGGTTCGGGCATGGCGAGGGCCCTAGCAGGTTCTGCGCAGAGAAGGCACAGCTATCTGAAGTGTTTATATACGACAGTAATCGTTTGGGGCCTCACGTTATAGGTTATAGGAGGTTTTCCATCAGCCTAAGAGCTTCGTATACGAACACATGGACTACTTGAACTCATTCTCTACATCAATCGCAGCATCCCCATCCCTCCCGCTGTACATGTCAGAGAAAAACATCAAGTACTTTTCGTACTCTTCTTTCCTATACTAAGAACCTGAGATGGCTCCGGTTCAGTAAAACTTGATCATGTAGAAAACTGTACTAATTCCTATTCTTCTAACGCACCGCACTTCGCACTCGAAATTGGTTTACGCGTTCTACAAATGAAACCGGAGAAGTTCAGTTCAGTACCGTGCTATATAAGATTAGATGCTAAGAACGGTTGGCATTGTACTTCAGTGCTGATGACTCCATAGCGTGTTCCAACAGCATTACTGAAGCACGTACGATTCACAGAGTTAATTTTATTGCACAAATTATAATGCAAAGTGCTTCGCCATTCAGAGGTTTTCTCGATTCAAGGGGTCTACGAATGTCATCGCGTGCAATTGCAGTTCCGAGAATATGGCCTCAAAAACCCCTATAGTACGATGTCTCATAATTCAATGATGCCAATAAAGAGGCGTAGTCTTTTGAGTTGATTCTATGTGTGTAAAGTCTCTACTTCTGATTTTTATAAAGCAAACCCAAGAAAATACTTGAAATGAGAGACTTGTATTTTATGTAAATTTACGAAGTTGAGATCACCGGTAAAACACATGAGGATGGCTATGTATTCTTTTTTTTTGTCGAAATTACGCCGGTGTGACGCGAGCTAAACCTGAAGATGGTAGAAGCGAAAGTATGTGCGATAATTAGCCCTAAATTGTCTCATTTCAGGCCGTGAGCACATTACGCGTTCGGCGTGGCGTGTTGCGAGCGTGTTGTAGCCATTAGTATGGCAAGAATTCTTTTTCGAGGAAGCGTGTTTAACTATACTTTATGTGTGCTCGTGCAGGCTTTTGTACGTGTGCGTGTTGTCAAGGGCTCGATGTCGATTGCAGGAACGCTGGGCTTCTTTAAGGTACCTGGCTTCCCGCCGTCGTCCACATAGCCGATCTTCGCCAGTGAGGGGACGCGTTAAGAGAGGCGGAACGAAGATTTATTTACATGATGGAAAGAGGTTGAACTGTACAACAATTCAGCAGATTCATCTATGTGTACAACAGAGATTCAATTCATGATTCAGCCCTTATTTACAAAATGCTTCGGCTTTTATAGCCCGTCTCCATACACGAAGGTCCGGAGAAGGCGGTGAGCACACTCGCCACAAATCAGGTGACAAAGTCTCAATGGTGCACCCACCAGAAAGGGTGCAGATATTGCACCACTCGGCTGGGCAAAAAGGTCCAATGGTAGCATGAGCGCACCACACAATGACGCACCCGGCCCCCACCTTGAAGGCACCGCAGGGCGAGGAGGTAGAATCAGGAGAGGGAAGGTTGAGCTTCTCTGGGGAGATAACCGCTGACCAGAACGTCAGCAGCGGTCCATGGCTGCTTTCAGCTACAGGCAGGCTTCCAGAACTCTCTTGAACATGGCAGCCCAAACGCTCGATCCCTGAGAACGGCTTCTTCGACGCATTCCCACACTTCCGGGCTGTCGGTGCGTTGCGATGGCCTCGCGTAGATGACAAAAGCCGAGTCGAGAAGTTGACCTAATAAGACCAGCCACAGTCGCACCGTCCCCCGCTGTTCAGGCCTGTTCAACAAAAGGCTTGTCTTGCGAAGCTTTCGTTGAGACCCGACTGCTATACCTGGAACATCTGCAGGACAGCGTCTTGCAGACTGGGCGCCGATAGGGTTGAAAGCCTCCCTAGCAGACCGCCCTACGCACAATGGTGTCTGCCCAGACGAATTGCCGGGCCAAACGTAAAAGTGTACACGTACACATTCAAAATGGAAAGTTTTCAAAAAAGGTGGGTGGTGTACAAACGACACCCAAACACCCGCCCGGCTAGGATAGTGGTTTTTGCACGGGAACGGTAATAGTTCTTTAACCCATTGACTTGTCACCTTTAATGACACATTTAAGCGGAATGGAAAACGCTCTCTATTTGATCGTAGCTATGAATAAAAAATGTAATTTGTTTGCGAAAAATTGCTTCGAGGTGTTTGGCACTATACTCTACAGCAAAATACAGTCATTACTAAGGCAGGAAAGCTTCGTGTTTCACTCCCCTGCGGTCAACCTCGGGGAGGGGGGGGGGGGGGTGCATCATCTTTTTTTCTTCTTCTCCGTCGAGAAACCTGCCAGCATCGCAGCACAAAAAGAGTCTACCTCTTTGTTAATGCTTGTGCAAGGTTAATAAAGAATTCCGTTATTACACCTAGTTAATTGACCGCGCGGGAAACTTAAATTGCATAAGTGGTTGCGTAGTACAAGGGTTGCGCAGTAGCGCACGTATCTACCGGGTTTTTCAGTTTTTGTCTTGGTGTAGCAGTATATGACTAGTAAAAATATAAAAAACTTACAGAGTTCATTATGCAGTCGGCTCAAACGACTTGAAGGCAAAGGCCATGTTCGTCTTTTTCTCCTCAATGCCTTAATCGCAACTCGTCCCCCTCCACGAACTTTCTGCTCTTAGCGTCGTTTAAACGCGATAGCGTTGAAGGCTCGTTTCGCAGAAATTGCGGAGTTGGCGTCGTTGGTTGTAAGGGAAAATTTTGTGTTGTCCGTGAGTGAAAATTTGTGATAGATGCGAGTAAATAAATATTAAAATTCTTCGGCCACAGTGAGAATCGAAGCCAAATCTACTGGGTGACAAGCAGCTGTTCTAGCACGGGACCAAGTTGGTGCTTGGTATGGTTTTGTAAAAAAAAAATGCTATAAGAAAGTTGTGTTGTGGAAGAAGTCTTCTAGACGCCTGCAATATTGCGTGGTGGAATTCTAGAATCGCACCAGGCGTCAAAAGTTGGGGATTGTGCAACGAGTGGATGGCTTTAAGCAGCCCAACCGTTACAAAGTGCGCACCTGCGCATGTTGTCGAGGCACCTCATTATATAGACGCTTAGTGGCTTACATACTTCGCCAAATTTCAAAAGGTAGATTTATGGCATAGTGAGCCCTTCACAACTATACTTACCGCACGTATTGTAGGATAGTTTAAAATGACCTGTGTGACGTGCACAAAGATTCTTTTCTTTGCGGCGTGGTTGAAGACGACTTGAGCGGGGCCGATTATGATTTCTATACTCGTAAAGGCGAAGCCCAAGCGTATATCAAGTTTTTGTTGCTTTGACTTAAAAATAGTTACCTTTCAAGTTTACTGCACCTCACATGATTTTACTATACCTATGTGATCTGCCCACTATTGACCAAAAGATGATGTCGTAAGATGGCGTGGCAAGTTTTAGAGATTTGTGGCTTCATGCTGTGAAGTCATTACGTGAGGATGACTTTTTTTCCCCGTGTTCACACCAACGCCCACAGTCAATTTTTGTGTTTCTTGAAGCATCTGGGCCTTTTGAATAAAGACGACGACGGTACTGGGCTTATCTTGCGCCAAATTTAAATGAAGCATTCAAATACTCAATTCATTGTCATATGTGAAGGACCTTTATTGATAGCGTTACTATGAGCATAGAACACGGTGATAGAAATGGAAACGCTCAATTGTGGTGCCTTTCGTCGAGCTTGGGATGATACTTGTAGTGGTGATCAGCTTGATGGTGCAGTGGTTGGTGATGGTTGTGATGATGCCTTCCGAAGCTCGCCCTGACTTCCTCGGGCACCGGTCCTGTGGTGTGTACAGAAAAAAAAAAAAGAACAGAAGCAGCTTACGTAAAGGCCAAGCTTCTAGCTTGAAATGACAGTCAGCGGTATATATGCACTTGCTTCGCTTGGGGTTTTCAAGAAGGTTTTATGCCGGGTAGGGTTTCTTATAGTTCATTTTGATTTCGGTTGACTGTGGCTTGCAATGGGGAGATAACCACAGTGTTAATTTTTTTATTAAAGTCTTCCCGCGCTTCTATCATCAACTACAGGGTGGGTAATGCTAACTAGTGTGCAATAATATTGGCTGTTATGAAATTATGCACATTAAAATATAAATAAGGCACTGGCACTAGCAAATGTAACATATCTCGCGAGCTGCTTCAGGCAGAGCTGCAAAGAGAGAAAAAATTACAGGACCGAAAATCGTGTTCAAAGCTTTACATCTTGTGTTTCGATAAAACGATAATAATATAGATAGCTGCAATCTTACGTGTTTGAGCCGCAGAAGCATAACCATTTCACTTTGTAGCCGTCTTCTACCATCCCTCTCCAGTTGGAAAAATTCGTGATACTCACAGCACTTGTCTTTTTTGAAAAAAGGCTGGCTACTGAGAACAATTCTCTCTTTCTTTTGCTAAATCTTTTTTTTTTTGCTCATCATATGTTCTATCTTATCATTCAGTTTGTACTAGTGACCGGTACATAATACATTTAGCAGCACAAAGAAAAATGGTTATAGCGAAGAACACATATACAGATGTGCATGCGTCTTTTCCACCAACCCTATTGCTGTTGCCGTAACGTTGCATTATTATGTCCTACCAACATGTTCGAAATGTTTTGCCTGGTGGTCCAGACGTAGGAGTTTCCCATTGCGCGCAAGGGTGCATCCCGTAGGACCTGAATAAAGTTGTTCCAACCAACCAACATGTCCAAGTTCCCACCCTTCATAACGTTACAGGTTTAGTGCACCTGCATACACTTAATTTTTACTAAATACTTTATAGCTGTCTTTAGGCAAAACATAACTTTTTACGCTCATAATATGCCTCTCGGTTTATTAAATGCGAAGCATTTCTTAGCGAACTTCGGCGACTTAGAGCTTATCTATCTATCTATCTATCTATCTATCTATCTATCTATCTATCCGCTTACGTTCGAGTGATCTCGTGGTCACCCTCTCAACTTGGCGTGAACCAAAATTAGCATGCAAGGGTAAGATCGTTTGACGAATATGACACGCTGGTCAAGACATTAATAATGCCACAATGCCGTCGCATATGTCATCAAACACTTCGCGCTAGACAGTGGCACATACTCACGGGAAGGTACGTGCCACTGGTATGTGGGTATGCGCCACAGGTATATAATTCACACTGAGTATCTACCAAGGAACGACGAGAACACACATGGGTAATTTTAACGCATGAGCGTTAAGCAATACCCTACGTTGGTAGCGTCGACCAGACGAATTAAAAGAATAAATGTGAGGGTTCCACTGGAATCGAACCCAAGCATTCTGCGTGGCAAAGAAGCATTTTACCACAAAGCTACGCCAGGTCTCAGAACTTTGTTTCAAATAGCTGCTAATCTTCGTGAAACGCCAATAGTGGTTGCAGTGCTGCCTACCCAATTTTATAAACATTACATATATACTCCTTTGATTCAGCGGTCACGTCGGGTTAACGTTGATTGTGGTTAGTCGCAATGCGCTGAAGTTGATTTATGTAGCAGTGTCCAGGGCCAGCATTCTTGCGAGCATCAGCTTCATATCAGTTTCTAGTATTACTAATACGCATGTTCCTGTTGACGTCGTTGCGCAAGTGCAAACAACTAGTTATATAAGCATCTGCAGCTCTGTGCGTGCAACATTTGTACATATATTTAGCGTCATTTCATGACGTGTCGCTCAATAAAAAGTTGTAGTACGATCACCTTCCCTCCGCTTGCTTCGCATAATGTTGATTCCCACGTACGTGGGATCTGCCGATTTTTTTCTGCAGCATTGCTTGAATACGTGACTTCAGGCGTGAGTGCAACCCATTTTAATGACATGCTTGAATATCGCGATTGTTCAGCGATCAGGTTACTCTTCGAAAAAAAAAAAGAGTTTTACAGACGCGAAGCATCTGAAGGAGTTAAACGCGTTTTTTGCTCCGTAAGAAACGAAAGAGTAAATAGACCTTTTTGACCCGTTCTTACGAGAGAACGAGCACGATGCCCGTTCAGTGTTGCGGTAACACGAAGTCAGACGCAGTGAATACAGCTGCGTCGGCTTCGGTAAGCTGGCTATATAGACGTCTTCTGCGTCACACTCGCGACACGGCCATGACGACGCCATTATACGCACCGTGGATGCCTCGGGCGTGCTCGACGCGGTTCAGCAGTTCTTGCAGCTCGAGGCTTCGGTGCTGTAGCCGCTGCAGGGTGTCCCGGAAGTCGTCGAAGTCGGCCACCATCCGATGCAGCGTGTGCTCCGAACAGAACGATGCGAACACCTCGGCCAGCTGCTCCCGGCCTGCGCCACAGGAAACGGGCCATCAACCGCGGCGCACCGCTTTGGCCCAAACACCGTTCCCGCAAGGCGCGAACAGCTACGTGATCATGGACGCCCTGTATACCCTCCACCTCTCACTACACATCGCCCAAGGATGGATCATTGTTATTACTTGGGTCTGCCATCTTTGTCACACGAAGTCGTGAACTGCCCCGCCACGGTGGCCTAGTGGCTAAGGTACTCGGCTGCTGACCCGCAGGTCGCGGGTTCAAATCCCGGCTGTGGCGGCTGCATTTCCGATGGAGGCGGAAATTTTGTAGGCCCGTGTACTCAGATTTGGGTGCACGTTAAAAAACCCCAGGTGGGCAAAATTTCCGGAGCCCTCCACTACGCCATCTCTCATAATCAAATATTGGTTTTGAGACGTTAAACCCCACAAATCAATCAATCAATGAAATCATGAACTGTGCACGCGTTATCCGAAGGTTCCAGGTTCGTTCCCTGCTGCCGGCAAGTTGTCGTTTTCGACCACTCTAGTTTCTTCACATTCGTATCATAATTGCTACAATACAGTTAAAAAAGTACGAATAACGTTCTCTATACTATCCTCAATTGGTTTCGCTTTCTGTTCGTTTTCAGTTAGGTTGTGGCTAACAAGGAAAACAACCCCTTGAACTTCCCTTCTTTCGTTTCAAATTCTCTAATCGCTTTCTTCTTCGTAGAACAGTCGCTGCCAGGAACCACGTTCCCACCTCAATCACCAACAAAACAAATGAAAAAGCTTTCAAGATTGCTTTGCAATATGCCTTCTAATCTTTTCTTATTTTCTTTTGACCTTTCTATATTCTTTTTTTAACTGCACCTATTACTGCGTTTTCCCCACTTCTTTCTTTGGTGCCTTTGGAACCGGGAAGTAATCTATTGAATAAATAAATAGATCAATAACTAAATTAATAATAAATAAATAAACTCGTCCGAAGTGTGCTGTAATACTCTACAGCGTCTCTCCAAGCTCCGTTTCAATAGTAAAGCTTGGCTGACGTTAGCAGAAAACAGCTAACGCTTATAAGAGCCCATAACAGTTTACGCTGCAAAATAAGAAGATGGGTAGTAAAAGTTCATCCACATTACTACCTGCCGGTAGCGTATAGTCAGAAATCTTTTTTTAGGAAAGTTGGAGAGTACAACCAAACTTTATGTACATTTGTGCGTGCGTTTGTACCTGTGCGTGTACACATGTAAAATAAAAAAAATTCGGGGTGGTTTAAGTCCCTAAAACTTTTCGCCCAGCTCTTCATAACCTCACACCAGTGCTGTTTACAGAACCGGTGTCACTTGTAAAGCCATAACCACACGTACGCGCTACAAGGAGTCAGCGCGTGGAACGTTGGGGCGCGTACTTGTAGTTAGGGCTTGACGCCTACGTTTGCGTCCAGTGAACGTCACTCTACATGTTCAACGTTAGGCAATCTTGAGTTTTCGGGCTTTTCGCAGCACTGCTAGAGCTATATACAAAGAACGTTCAGAGTTGCCCCGTAAAGGTCTTAAAGTGATGTGGACGACAACAACTCTTACGTGCGTGAGGCGCGCAAAGGCACTTCTGGCACTTGCTGGCATCGGTAAAGTACGGCTGGCAGCCCACTCCGCACACCATGTCGGGACACACGTCCGGGCATTCGCACACCAGGCAGCCGTGCTCGCCCTGGCGGTACTTGCAGTACGGCTCGCACACGGGGACCACGCACTGGACGGCCGTGTGAACAGCTGCGCATCGTGCGAGGACTGGTGTAAACTCCGCACTCGTTGTGATCGAGCGCGTATGTACGTACTTTGTAAGCAACAGGCCTGTAGAGAAAGGAGAGGAGCGCTGAGGCCTCCTCCCCCCCCAAAAAAAAATCACATGGAGGAGAGCGTATTTTACAAAAAAAAGAGATAAAATTGGTGTTTTTGCAAGGTCTTCAACAAATCTTACCCCCCCCCCCCCATCCACACACAAAAAAAATAATCCTGGCTATGGGCCTGGTGCGCAACGCTTAGAACAAACACCTCATAGTACGGCCGAGCAATTATTAACAGCCGATGTTAACATGTATAGTATAGTAAACTGTCTATCGACACTGTTGTTGGGTGTCTATGTAAGGCGTTATTCAATTCTCCCGTGAAGTAGAAGTGCACGACTACTGATGATTGGTTTCCCCCCGCATTGTCAACATCTTCCGAATTAATAACCAGTGAATGTGACGTAAGACAAGAAGCAACAGAGATAAAGATTTCTGTTCGGCATTACTTACAGTTCCTAATATAAGAATTTCTCTCACGTTTCTTTTACTGTATCAAGCATTAGCAGTACGTAAACAAATGGTCTTTCGTGAAGGAACTGACGGCAGAAGATTCACTTCTTCATTTTTCTCTCTCAATTCAAACTTTCATCTTTCCGATAGTCTTTTCTCCTCTTTGTATTTATGATAGTTAGAACCTGATATGCTAGGGTAAAGAGACGTGGACGAAGGTGGCAATCGACACTTCCTAAATTTTCGAGTCAGAGAAGGGTTGACCGATCACATAAATGACATATGCTGAGTATACTACGAAGCTGGCAATGCTCCTTTTTCATATAAGTACACAAAGTGCCTTACTTAGGGGTGAACGAGTGAGTTGGCTAACTGCAGCGCGTGCTGTTGCACGTGCTACATCTCCGTGTTTAGCGTGTCATCACTGGTTTCAACTCAGTCACATGCGATGAGTAGACGCTTTGTTTGAAGTTCTGACCACATGTGCGCGCTGCAGGGCGTCAGTGCTTAGCTTGTAGACTCGGCGCCACGCCCTCTCCACTATGGAGAGAGATGGCACGCAGCTTCGTGTAGCCGCTCATCCTCTCCCTTCACGGGGAAAGGGCATGGCGCCAAGTCCGCGCGCTGACCCGCTGCAACGAACGCCAACGTGTGTTGTGTCGGGCGTTAACGAACTCACGGTGCACTTGTCTGAGCTCCGTGCCGTTCACGTTGGGCGCGGTGTGGTTAGCATGCCTGAGACCATTCTTGTGTCCGTTGTGATCGAGCCTAGTGTGCTCCCTTCTGCTTCGGGAAGTTCTGTTCTCGTGGCTCTCTCGGCTGTCTGTGGATAAAACGAAATAATAATAATAATAAAATAAAAAGAATGCATGTTGAAGCATGCTCGTGAAACAGCAAAAGACCTCCACATACATACAGTAAGTGAATGCAGAATTTTATGAAAGTGCTTGATATTTTCGTTTCCATGCGTTATGTTTATCATCATCATCATCATCATCATCATCGTCGTCGTCGTCGTCCTCAGCATTATTATTATTATTATTATTATTATTATTATTATTATTATTATTATTATTATTATTATTATTATTATTATTATTATTATTATTATTATTATTATTATTATTATTATTATTATTATTATTATTATTATTCGTAAGACTGCCACAACATATTCAACTGATGTCACAAAAGGCGCATCACACGTAAACAGACAAGTTGGATAAATGCATAAAGTCTAATAAAGATCGTTGCAGTGGTCCACGTACCCACCCATGTAAGCGCGGAGAGTGTGCGGAACCATTTCCAGCACCAGTGAGTGCCTCGTGCGCAGCTGATGTAGGGACGCAAAATTTAAGGTTCGCGCATTGCATCATAGCAAAACACGACGCATAACTAGGGTTGACTTGGTGAAAGCCTGATTTCTTAAGTGTTCTTCGCTGTTGGCTAACTTTGCAGTATACAAAGGAGAATGTCGCATGAGAAAAGAAATGGGAGAAACGAGGTAATGAACGCTGGGATAATAATCCCACTAACACTGCACACTGTCACTCGTATAATACTGAGAATTTTCCGATAGAGCCCAAGTAAGATGGGACTGAATTACGTAACGCGTTAAATACGTCACATCACCGTTTACACGTTCCCAAGTAAACCATACGAAAATACGCCGGCAACGGGCAGTTTCATACTAGACTCGTGACTTTCTTCTGAGCTCTCCTTGCGAGTGGTGCTGTTCCTCTTGCTGATGGCCCGCACCTTGGATGCCTTAGCTTTGCCGCCCTTTTTCTTCTGGCCAGCCTCTACGAGAGGAAAAAGCAATTGAAAAAAAAAAGCATTTATAGCCGATGTCAACACAAAGCAAGCCACTTAGCCTACCTATAGCAGTGCTGATAAATAGCGTCTAAGAAGCGAACACTGAAAAGAAAGGAGCAAGGAGAATTTGTAGGATAGTATGGCATTGTCCAGTTGTTCACCCCCTTCATCCTTTTTCTGTATTTCGCCACTTTCTGCATAGTCGGCGCTTTGTATCAGTATTTATATTACAGGAACTCACTCAGATGTCCATGCCTTCATATATACATATATATATATATATATATATATATATATATATATATATATATATATATATATATATATATATATATATATATATATATATATATATATATATATATATATATATATGCAGGCATAGTGGTTGAGTGGCCGTAGCGTTGCATATAGTCCAGTAGATCCTCCGTGAGCGGTCACAACGTGGTTTATTTCGACGTTTCGGCCTACAGTCTGGCCTTCATCAGGATCCTGATGAAGGCCAGACTCTAGGCCGAAACGTCGGAATAAACCACGTTGTGACCGCTCACGGAGGATCTATTGGACTACATATATATATATATATATATATATATATATACATATATATATATATATATATATATATATATATATATATATATATATATATATATATATATATATATATATATATATATATATATATATATATAAACGTGAACAGCTATGGTTTATTCTATGAGATTACTACATTATTATAACGCTGTTTACTCCGACGTGTTGAAGACTGGAGAGTTCCTCGGCAACACCGTTCGTGACGTTCCTTCTTGCTAGTGTCTTTTGAAAGCCTGTAAGCTTCACCACCGTAACCAGCGTTGTTTACACATACAATATCTTGTACATATACATAAATGTCTAGCATTAGGGACGAATAAGCCATTATAAGGTAAAGAAAAAAGTGCACATCGTGATTGGTGTTTTAAATCCGACTCAATGTTTTCAGGTACGGTAGTATTGAGGAAAACACTGATATCAACGACAATGTTTTATAAAGCTTATTGTCACAACTACACACGAGCCTTCCGGCACTGCAGTAATAATTAAGACCGAGCTCGTGATTCCAGTGCATGCATGACCTGACCTACTTGTTGCTCGCAATCAATACGTGCGGCGGTGGGCATACTACGGTCTTCGTGGGGCTGACTGCCGGTAAACGTCTATACTGTTTTGTCGATTTGTCTTTTATGTCAAATAGCTCTCTACGTTGCTGTACTCGCTTCGCTGGCCTTTTTTCCTGTACTTTTACTTCTCACCATCTCATTAAAATCCGCTTGAAATCCGGCCATTTACGAAACACAACTATTAAGAACATCACTTAGCTGTGAACTGAACTCTCAAAAAAAGTACCCGTTACTCTCTTTGAAGGTCCCATACTTTCTTCATGTTTTTAAAAACACACCTAAACGCTTTTCTTTTTAGTGTTGCACCTCCGATAACTCTCTGAAGAGAGTTTATGGACCCTCAAAAAAGGATTTAACGCGTATGTGTGAAGTATCTGTATGGCTATCTGTATCTGTATATGCAGAAGACTAGGACTCATCAAGAAATGTAGCAGGTGCTCATTTTTTTTCCAACTTGGCCTAATCTTAGAGAATTAGATAAGGCCAAGCGATGATATGGACAACAGAAAATGCATCTCATGAACTATCTTCGAGAAATGCGGCTGCTGATGTACCTACGCCCTGAACTCTGCACTGAATTTCTTCTCTTCCCCTCCCACTTTCCCGGTGGTAAATACGAAAAGGGGTGTGGTGTGGTGGTATGGTATCTGTTTACAAGTGGAATAGGACATTCACACTGCTTAAAGACCACCAATGGCGCATAAACATAAAATTAACGCTCTTTGTTTTTCCACCACGTAACCCCATTTGTTACTGTGTTTGTGCATGGATGCCTCAAGAATCTGTAACTCACTAAACAATCACAGAACATACTGTTTGAATGTTGAAAAGGTCATTTAACAGGCATATTGGCAAAACTTGGTAAATTCTGACGAGGCGATGTCATATGAATTAGTCAAGCAAGCAGCGTTAAGTAGAACAAATGCCTACAGCAAAGCGTCGTGGCGAAGTAAACGGTGGCTATTCTAGCTCGCTCGCTCGCTCGGTCGGTCACTCACCTGTGCAGACGCAGCTCGGGCATCCATGGTCTCCTGGCACGAGCTTGCAGCCCTTTCCTTCACACTTGGGAGTGACGCACTCTGGTGGTTTGGGAACATTTGAATCAGCGGGCTTCCCGCTGGTTGCGACTGCGCAGAATCCACATGCAAGGCCAATAAAATTATGGGTGTGAGGCTTATTATGCATGTACCGCAAAACACGCTTGTGTCATGCGTACCTGAACTGATTCCGTATATACATCTGAAAATAATTCTGAATATGGTATTCTGAATATGGTATTCTGGTTATGTTGTTGAATAACTGAAACATAATTTTGATGACTGAACGATAACGCAGTTTGAAACTAACACACTCTCTCCATTTCATTTTCATTAGATAGATAGATAGATAGATAGATAGATAGATAGATAGATAGATAGATAGATAGATAGATAGATAGATAGATAGATAGATAGATAGATAGATAGATAGATAGATAGATAGATAGATAGATAGATAGATAGACTTAAAATGATCACTAAGATGAAAATGCATATTTTTGTGTAAGTCTAGTTCACTCGCTTTCATCTTAGTCGATCTTTTGATTCACTTACGAAAACACAACAAAAACACAAAAAAACAAGAGTGCGAGGGCCAGAATCATAAATCGTTCCTTTCCTTAATGTCGTTTTCACTGCGTGTGGCTGAATGCAGTGTGTTCCGACTTTCCTTGAAGCTTGAAAAGAGATCGCTAGTCCATGGTTAGAGAAATACTTGAGAGCCCAACGATGAATGCAAGTTTTTTTCTTTCTTTTTTTTACCTTTGACGTTTCGTGAATAATGAAACAGTGCTTTTGATGACATGATCAGTGGCTCGTGTGACCCGAAAGAAGGTCTCTCCTTCTCCCTTGGTTTCTTTCGTAAGCTTTTTAATAAATATGCTCGTGGTGAAGTGTTTGGCCATTTGCCAAGGCCATCGTTCGGTCCAGCATTAACTTCAGGCTTAACGTGTTGTTCTTTATGGAGGTAGTACGCGACAGTGAATAAAAAAAAATGAAGAAAGCCCGAACGAAATACTTGATGCGTAATTCCTCTTGTTTCTGAAATAAACATGCCAAATACATCTATTTGACATGTTAAAATTGGAGTTTCGGTATACCCGATTTGGAACGAAGGCTGCATAAGGCACACCATGATTCAAAAAGTTAACCTCAATTCTTTAGCTTATATCATATCCGAATATGGTATTCTGATGGGTTTTCTCAGCGACTCTCAGGGAAAACTAGCGTGTTGCAGAATCATTTAACCATATGGTGTAGTAGCGCAAATTCACGGGGACGAAGAGGACAAGAAAACACGACACTCGCTACAGAAAGTCGTTGCAGAAAGTCGTTACGATATAGCTTTCATTTCCATTCGCATCAGTTAAGCACGGAGTCTTCCTGATCGCCATTCCTGAGATTTCCTCGTCTATTTAACGACTATATGATGACGAGTTAATCCGTAGCAGCAGAGATAAACGATAGGTCATTAATAACTTCAAAATAAATTTAATGTGAACTGACCACCGGCCCTTGTGTTGCCCCAAATTTAAAGACGTGCATACACAAGGCCGAGGTTGCTCACATTATGGTGGGCGTTTTGTGCTGTCTTGATTGTTCACAGAAATGTGACAACGCAGAAAGAAAGTGCTTGACAGATTGCTAAACAAAAGGCAAAAACTAAAATTTTATGGTGCCGATAACTAGCACCTCAGTGCATTTCTTTTTCGAAAAACCTAATGACCAACTGAAAAAGAATGGTACGCATGGCCTATCACGGTGACTGAACAGCATCAGCTCCACACAACCTTTGGCACGTAGTAAACTTGCGAACCTACTACGTCCAGGGGTGCGCAGTGTTTAGAGACCTATATTGTCGATGTCTGTGAGATGGGAACGGGAGTGGCACTCACGTAGATGCTGGACGACTCCGTCTTGGTGGCGGACTTGTTCTTGGAAGTGAAGCACGTGCCTGGCGAGGGGGTCGGCCTGCCTGAACACCATGTTGAGCAGTGCGCGGGGACAATGCCGCTCACCGTATTTCAACAGGGTCTGCTTGGCTGCAAAGAGGGCAAAGTACGGGCCTGAACACCATGTTTAGCAGTGCGCGGGGACAGTGCCGCTCGCCGTATTTCAACAGGGTCTGCTTGGCTGCACATATGGCAAAGTACGGGCCTGAACACCATGTTTAGCAGTGTGCGGGGACAGTGCCGCTCGCCGTATTTCAACAGGGTCTGCTTGGCTACAAAGAGGTCAAAGTACGGGCCTGAAAACCGTGTTTAGCAGTGCGCAGGGACAGTGCCGCTCGCCGTATTTCAACAGGGTCTGCTTGGCTGCAAAGTGGGCAAAGTACGGGCCTTAACACCATGTTTAGCAGTGCGCGGGGGCAGTGCCACTTGCCGTATTTCAACAGGGTCTGCTTGGCTGCAAAGAGGGCAAAGTACGGGCCTGAACAACATGTTTAGCAGTGCGCGGGGGCAGTGCGCGGGGACAGTGCCGCTCGCCGTATTTCAACAGGGTCTGCTTGGCTGCACATATGGCAAAGTACGGGCCTGAACACCATGTTTAGCAGTGTGCGGGGACAGTGCCGCTCGCCGTATTTCAACAGGGTCTGCTTGGCTACAAAGAGGTCAAAGTACGGGCCTGAAAACCGTGTTTAGCAGTGCGCAGGGACAGTGCCGCTCGCCGTATTTCAACAGGGTCTGCTTGGCTGCAAAGTGGGCAAAGTACGGGCCTTAACACCATGTTTAGCAGTGCGCGGGGGCAGTGCCACTTGCCGTATTTCAACAGGGTCTGTTTGGCTGCTAAGAGGGCAAAGTACGGGCCTCAACACCATGTTTAGCAGTGCGCGGGGACAGTGCCGCTCGCCGTATTTCAACAGGGTCTGCTTGGCTACAAAGAGGGCAAAGTACGGGGCGTACGCCTGTTCAACGTAAGCCGTGCCGTGGCGATGCCCCCCCCCCCCCCTTTTTTTCCTTTTTGCAGGATCAAGTTCGCTTCATGACGCGTAGGCGGCTGCAGGGAGTAATGAGAGGGAACGAAAAATTGTAAGCCTATCGTTCATCCTTCTTTTTTGTATCTACATATTCTTGGTTTCGTCAATAAAAAACTTCAATTGGTAGTCAGTGCCCGTCCTCGTGTTCATTTCGTTCGCCCTGCCTTTGCGCAGTTTTTTCGAGTTTAAAGTTATGGACCGCCTTTTCCCGCTTCTCCAACGATGCGAACTCGCGTTTAACTTTAGCGCAGTGTCCTAACGGCAAGTTGGACTCCACGAAATTCACGACACAGCTTCAGTACTCGCGGTCTTCACACGTACCAACTGAGCATTCTCGATGCGCTAGGTGGCATGACGAAATTGATTCGTTTATCTATTGATTGATTCATTGATTGATTGATTGTACTATCATTGATTGTACTAGTGGCAATATTATGACAACAGTAGTTTAACGTAAAGTAAAGTCACGCAAGCCTTTAATGGTACGGTGCAAACTGAGCAACCTTTATAGTCATGCTTTTCGTATTTTTTCTATGGTTTTCACTTACCGGTGATAACGGGGCATAGGCACCACGGGCATCGGTGAGTGGGCGTCACCGTCTCTTTTTCGCACTCGGGCGGGCACGTCAGCTCGCCGCAAGGAGGCTTCGGCGGAAGTCCTGACCTCGGGTCACCTGTGCGGGCACGAACCAAACGCGGCAAATGCAGCGACCCATTATACAGCATTACCCATTACCCATTATACAGCATGCAGGAAGCGCCCACTGGCAGCTGAAAGAACGAGTGGCCAACGTCTGGATTCATCAGTGCAGCCCGACAACACACATGGTTAATCTTGCAGCTTTTGTAGAGCTCTTCTTTATGTGTATAACCTAGGAATAGCGCTGCCAAGATACAGTCCAACGAGCGATCACCCTGGAGAGGCGTTGGCTCGGGTTCAATCCCGGACTACCAGAACTCATTTTTCGGCAACTAGGAAGCTTTCTGTTTGAGAAATCCGTATCGATTTATTAGTGGCGTCATGATAAGAACGTGCGGTTGAGAATTCTTAATCCTTCCACCACCTTAATGGATACCGCAGAATCAATCTGCGGCCTACTGATAATCAACACGAATTAGAACAGAGAGACCTCATTTGTTACGCACGCTTTATATACGGTCATTCCCCGTGAAACAGAGGTGTGCTTTGAGAATCATTCGAGGTTCCCTTGTAGGCAGCAAGCTAAATAACTTGATTTCAATAGCAGATTCTCCAGAGCAAGAAGTTTAATTGAGAAGACCTTTTTGTTCGAGAAAACCGCCTGCCACCCATTTACACCCCCCCCCCTTTCATTCATATGAGAACACCATTCTAAAAAAAATACGGCATGGCTACGAAGTGCATGATGATGAGTGGGCGCAGCAGTAGGATCATTCGTTGTTACCGTAAATCACCCGTGATATTTACTACTCATGCATGTAAATGAGTGTCCAAGCGATGTGTATTTATATACAATGTCACTTGGGCATAACTGGTATGTAGTGTTGAGTTGTGAATTTCGTTTCTTCCTTCCTTATTGTACTGCTTTGTGGTATCGGAACTAGCATGAAGTTAGCAAAGACGAGGTCTGTGGTTGTTGGTTGTTTCCAGTCATACGAAATGCATCGTAGAGCTTATTGAGACGCCATATATAGCAGAATCCAGTCATCGTCCGTGGTAATCATCTTCATCGTCATCATGGCTATGGCGCACGCCAACGCCGCCAACGGACAGGCCTCGACCTTAATTAAGGCGCTTCGTCCCTATTATTTGAAACATTTGCCAGCAAGCTCTGCCTGTTAATGTGAATTACCAGAAGTTCTAAACACCAGGATGCACTGCCCCACCCTGCACTGCCAAAATTTTACCATCATGTAAACTGCTTCTACAGCAACATAATTGAAGTTGGCCTCGCCACGGTCGTCTAGTGGCTAAGGTACTCGGCTGCTGAGCTACAGGTCGTGGGATCAAATCCCGGCTGTGGCGGCTGCATTTCCGATGGAGGCGGAAATGTTGTAGGCCCGTGTACTCAGATTTGGGTGCACGTTAAAGAACCCCAGGTGGTCGAAATTTCCGGAGCCCTCCACTATGGCATCTCTCATAATCATTTAGTGGTTTTGGGATGTTAAACCCCACAAATCAATCAATCAATAATTGAAGTTGTGTTTTCCCGAAATCTGGCTTTAGTAAGGTGTCTTAAAACGCGGTTCTTTTGAAAATTAGTTCAGTAAAGAAATATCACTGAGGAAAAAAATGAGTAACGCGCCTTCTATGTGAGGATGCTGGATGAATGAGTTTTCCATGGTCGTTGGCTCCGCTTACGCCTCAACTAGTGACTCATACACTTTTGTTTTTTTTTAACGCGTAGCGCTTCGTTGACTTACTGGGGCGCACGGGAATGCCCAATAACGAAGAAAATAAAATAAAACAGAAACAAACACTAACATTTTACCGTACCGAATGTTTCCACAAAAAAACAACAACAGATAATTGGGCGCCATTTCAGCGGAACAACATCTCTCCTTTCGTGATCGTTCAAGGGCGAAGGCTGAAAACCAACGCGACAAGCAAGCACGAGTTGCTTTACTTTCTTGTAGCAAACGAAGGGAAACTCGACGCTGCAATTTTTTTTCTTTTGGTTGCGAAACTAGGAAGTAACATTGTATCATCGCTGTAATATCGTGTGACACCGTTTCGGACACACTCGTCGTCGCTTGGGACTCGCAACGCGCTATATACACCGCCCAATGAGAAAGTGTCATGTTACCCTCTTTCAAAAAACATCCCCCCTGCGCCCTCGCAGGATCGGCTTCAGCCTACAGTATTCTTTCCTTTCCATTGCTACACTTATTATTTTCCAGTTTATTCTCTTTTCTGTAATATATTCAATTCGTTTCCTTCGTGCCTTCATCCCATATAATGATCCTTAAATCCTCTCACCCAACAACGCCGATAGGGCCGCTATCGTTGGTGCGGCTTTTAAAGCGTGACGCGGCTTTGGTGCCGCGAATTTTATTGTTAAGCATGTACCGATTTTGATTAGAGCAATTTTTTTAGCGGGTTTCTCCCGTCGGGCGTTGAAGTGCTGTCGCTGCATTTGTTAGTCATACAATTTTGGTTAAACTTATGTGTCATATCTTGACGTCATTGTATATATGGAGCGTTCATTATCTTCTTTATTGCCTGTTTCGAGATTATTTAAATAGGTACCGATTCATTTTTTTTAATTTTCATTCAAAAGTAAAAGCATGACGCTTTTCTAGACCACGCTCTCGCTTTTTTTAGACATATGAAAATGCATAATTTGTATATAAAATATTAAATTTGAGAAAAATACCTAACACATATTAATAACTGATTGATTTATTGATTGATTGATCGATTGAGCGTTTGCGAACAGGCTGATCTGTAGATATTAACTGTCTTAGCGCTCAAAGCATGAGAGGATATGAGACATATGAACAACGCAGTTAGTTCATTAATTGGCATACTTAGACGACTGGCATTGATTTCAGAGCGAATCTTGTGTGAACACTCCTTCACAACTGTGTGGATTTAATTTTGCACTTGTAATATGTGACTTTGGGTAATTTATAAGCAAATTTAACAGTTCATTTCACATGGATGTCAAGTTATCTGCCTGGCACGTGGACCTATGACGTTCGCCAGTGTGAATTATGCGTAATCAAAAATAGACTTCTTAACTGTACTGTGCTGTTAGTATTTCTTTCTTTATTTGCACCTGTTATTTTGTACGAACGTATTGCCAGTGTTAACGAAAGATGTGCCCAGTAAAAAGCTGCTTTGGGATGTCAGAAAGAACTTGCCCCCGCTATGCCGTAGCTATTTTTTGTCGCTGTCCGAACAGTGGAGACCCATGGGGCCTGGGGCCTCTTGTTGACCACATTTGTTTATAGCCTTAGACCTACTTAACTTAGGTACACACATAACATACTTTCTGTTAAATCATTTCCGGATATAATATTGATTCACTAATAATACTGGCAGATGCGCATTGTCTCTCAGAAAACAGTAGTGGTATCATTCACTAACAACCAGTCCCCGTTGCCGCATGTGTACACTTCCGAGAACACAACTAATACCCAGGCACAAGAGTACAAATACCTTGGGGTTAACTTATCACACAATTTACAATGGTCGCAGCATATTGACTACATCACATCCAAAGCACTGAAAAAATTAGGTTACTTGCGCCGTACGTCTTCTAAACCTCCGAAATGCACCAAGTTACTGCTGTATCAAACCCTTATACACCCTATACTGGAGTATGCTTGGTGTGTCTGGAACCCGTATAAAACATGTGTTGTCAACAAAGTTGAATATGTACAAAGGAAGGCGGTTCGCTTCATTTGCCATCGCTACGATCGTAACTTTTCACCTTCTTCTGCAATGAATTCCTTCAAACTCCCTCTCCTATCCACCAGACGGGATACCGATTCCTTAAAGCTACTGTATTCATTTGTTCACTCATCTTGTCGACTATCTTCTGATGATTACATCTCGTATGCTAATAGTTCTTCAACTAGGCGTTACCAGAGCCTCATCTTAAAGCCTTTCTTTACGCACACGAACATTTTTTAGGAACAGTTATTTTCCTAGAGTTATTGAGAGGTGGAACGAATTACCCGGTAGTATTCGTGAATTGACGCTGTCAGATTTTGTAGATGCACTGTTATAAGTAGTTCATTGTTTCTTTTTTTTTGCTATGATTGTTCAACCATGTAATCAGTGTACTCTGTTCATGCAAATGTACCCCACTCCTGCAATAACCCTGTATAGGGCTGTAGTATTTGAAAATAAATAAAATAAATTAAATAAATAAATATTTACACGTACCTGTTCATATTTATTCGCTACATCATCTCTACGCCTCTACCTGTCCCTGGCTTCGTCGAGATCAGACGCAAGCAGCTTCTCTCGCTTTGCTATGAGACAATAAACGCTCGCCGCAGTGTACAAGTATTTCTTGCCACTCACCATCGCAAACACACTCGGGACACTTGGCCGTGGCGTTCTTTTCCTCGTGGCATCCGGGTCCGCACACCAGGAGCGGGCAGTCGCCCTTACAGTCGCACACCAGGCAGCCGTCGGTGCCGACCTTTGTCTTGCAGTCCTTGCTGGCGCACACCGGCTCCGGGCAGTCCAGTGGACCCTTGGTAGTTTTATCTGTTGCCCAATAAGGGAAATACACGGTACGTGATGGACGGTTCCATCGCGTGTCCTTTAAACTTATCGAGCGTTCATGTAAAAGCTTCTTATTTTGTCAAATTTGATACGTCTTACTGTGTTCTCACTGTGATGCGTTTTACTTGCAGACGAACTCCTTGAGGAGGTATTAATACCATTGTCTGAATATTTACACACGTAGTTTAACATAATGCGTTATCCGTATAAAACTAGATTCTAGCCACGTGAGTTACCGGCACGACCGACGTGGTTGCACTTTAACTCGGTCAAACTTTATTCAAAACGCAGACCCTATTGGAACTTCCTATGTAAGGGAGACAAATGTGTGAAAGTTGAACACTTTAACCAAAAACTTCTGCTGAGCTATATTATACCAGAAAGGAGGTGAGCGGTGAAAATTATGAGAAATAAAACGAATAAATTGCAAAAAAAGGAAGAAAAAAGGGTTTCCACAAGTCACAGGATCAGGCTCACTACACTAATAGTGTGTCATGGCTGTGTCATTATCACTGTATTGACACGAGCTTTCGTGCGTAACATGTACATTATAATATGTCTAACAACTATTTTACTCGCAAGCAGTTGTTTGATGACCCCAATGAAGCAAGGGTTTATACATAAAACCTTAAACTCCATGTCAAAAAAGATAAAAAAGCTGCTTGGAAATGGAAGCGTAAGTAATATATGCTCCTGGTCTTCGCTCACACCAGTGTAAACACGCCTTATGTTAAAGAGAACTGCATCGCACGGGGTGTCAAAAAAGGTGTCGTAGTACGCAGACGGAATTTGGAAAATGTCTACATAAAGTTTCACGGAGCATTATTCAATAACTGAAACACGTAATACAACAAGCTTTAAAAAGGTACGGACGGGATTATCTAATTAACATTAACTCCGGACAAGTGCATCATCGAAAATTATTAATAAAAAATAAAAATATCCCAGTAGCACAGATTTGCGAGATACAAGAGAAGTAATATAAGATATCTCTGAACAATGTATCGCTTTCGCTTGCGTATTTTCATATTATTCTATGAAAATGATGCAAGATGACAAGTCGGTCTATTTACTTAATGAACCTTGCACACTTGCTTTTTCAATGTAATTTAGTAAGGCAGTATCTCGGGCAAGTTATGGTCGGACTATCAAACGAGGGGGTGAATCAACGTAATCAATGAAGCAGTATCATATAAAAAAGCTACAAACTATGTCGCTGTGGTACCGTTGTTGCCTGTGTGAGGCCACGTTTTTTTATTACTTTCCGCGGTGGCCGAATCACCACCAAATGAATTTGAAATCACTCGAGTTGTTGAACTCGTTTACGTGCCAGCATGAGTTTTTAGGTGGGCCTGTTGGCAAGTCACGAGGAATTTTTTCGCTGCGCGAACTTGACACAAGCACACAGGAAGGCAGTGCTGCGTGTGTTGTCTTCCTTTTAGTGTCCTTGCGTCAAGTTCACACTGCAAATAATCCCTCATTTGTACGCTAGACAACTTCAGGTTGTCACCATGAACCTAGATCGCCACGCCCGACACAAAGTCTCTCTCAACGTTGTTATTTAGCCTATTAATTTTGCACATAATGGATCATCGTACGTTCTGTCAGCCTGCGTCTTCCACTCGCTTCCTCGACGCAAAATATCCGGAAGTCTCGCTTCATCTTTTCTTTTTCATCATTCGTTTTTCATAGACAAGACTGGACATTCGATGCAGGCAGCACTCACCATCCGCGCATGAGGCGAAGGTCGCCGTTGCCGCCAAGAAGAAGAACAGAAGAAGCGTCCTGTCGGCTCCCATGACAGCGGGTGGTCTACGGTCTCGCGTCCACACACGCACACACGCAAAAAATAAGCAAAGGACTCTGTCGCGTGGTGGGGCCACGGCACGCGGTCGAGTCGTCGGTGCCAACGCCGGCGTCGCGTCGCTCACTCCAAGGCGCCGCCGCCTTATCGTCCTGTACAGACTGCAGCGGCGTCAGAATTCTGCGACCGCGTCGCCCTGTTGACCTTTGCGCGCTTGATGCGACCGCACTCCAAAAAGATGGAGGGGAGGGGGGGGATCTCTCGCCGTGATCTTTCGTACGGCTGGTTCCTTTCGTTTTCTCTCATTATTTTCTGCTTCTCTCTCTCTCTAGCTGCTCATGAATAGGGTGTATATCGTCACCTTCGTAGCTAACGACCAATGGTGGCTGATGGAGTTCAGCCCATACCCGATTTTTTTTTTATTTTGGATATGCATATGCACATGCTCACATACAAACGCTGCATACATAGGATACCCCACCTCCACACCCAAACTGGGAAAAAATATTCTAGCTATGTTGTGCGCTGACCTGGGTAATTATGCAATAACGCTCATTTGCGTGTTCGGGGGGGGGGGGGGCATGGGCGTTAGTAGGGTGGTGCAAAGGGGGCACTTGTCCCCCTCAAGACACCCCAGCACATCCCTCACTCGAGCCACAGCAATACCTTCCCCCTCCCTCATCCGCGTAGCAACACTAGTGTGCACCCCCCCCCCCTCTTATCCCAGAAAAAAAGAAAAGACCTGCCGATGACCACGGAGGAGGGGGGCGAACCCTCCCGAAAGTTATTCAATTTTCTTCCCTCTCCCCACCCCACTTCTAAAGTGTTCGTGGTGACATCCCTGAACACAGTGTAAGCTGGTTCGATGCAAGGGGAGCTACGTTTCGAATATATGCATTGACCTATTATTATTGTTGGTATTCGGCATAAAATACGCATGTGCAAAATACAAAGAGTAATATGAGGAGTAAACAGCATTCTATGAGACCATTCCATTCTCGGCCAACACCTCAAGGTGGGTGTTAGCCACAGTTAAAGGTGAGCAAGAACAAGAACAAAAATAGATGACAACTGTAACGGACAGGAGCACAACGCCTGCTCAATATTACGAAAAAGTAAAGACTGGTAATAAAAGTTGAACTATGGAATGAACAGAAGCAAAAGGGAAAGAAGGGACAAGATGCACGTCAGTTCACGAACACTGAAAAGCAACGAAAAACTGCTATTCAAAAGGGAGGCCAAGTCAGCATACCTGCGAAATTGTATAAACAGGACGCGATGGGCGTGATTGCATGGAGAGGCGCGACCAATCAGTAAGAAGTAATCATCGGGGCTAGTACACCTTAGATGATGTAGACTATCTTTACTAAGGAGCAGTGAGCTCTCTCTTTATCTCATTTAAATGAGGAAATAGAAAAATAGAGATAACGAACAGACAAACAGGCTAAATTATATGTCACCCTGACGAAGTCACCGATTTGCTACGCTCAATTGGGAAGAAGGAAGGGTTGTAAAAGAACTGAAGAGAAGATGAGGTTGACACGATGCTGCAAGGTCATTACCACAGCATCATCCAAGTGCAGTGCGCCAACAATGTCTGTCACAATTTGTCATTCAGTCCGGTTTCTCGTTGAAACCGCAACAAATCCCTTAGAGCTCAAGTTGAAGAGCAGGTGGGCCAGTGCCGTGTGATTTTATTTGCTGTGAGAGGGTGTGGAATGCAGATGACATGGGAATCGCAAGACGCACAGGAAAAAACTTCTATGCACCCTTGTATACGTGTAATCACCCGCTCACCTATACAGAGTCAGCTCCAAAGTTTAATAAACAGGGAACCACTATGTTCTAGCAGGATGAAGTGTTTGTTCTCATGGAAATTGGTTAATGAGTGACTACTTGCTGCTTTTCTTTCGCACGCACGAATGAGTTGAGGCCATATCGATGTTTTCTCTGGAACTGACCTTGTCGAGTACTTTCTTTTGTGCTCATTTATTTGCCACATTTCTCGTTGAACATTCCTTCAAAGCGTATATGAAGTACTCGATACCTTACATAGAACATAAGAGCACAGCTTCTATTGGTTTTTGAACTGTTCTAAATATGCTGACACAATTATGCATTTTTCTGCACATCAAATCATATGTTATCCATTCTTTAGTTGTGAGAATCGGGCGTATCATATCGCGTCTTTCTCTCTCGCTCTCTTTCTCTCGAGGACTTCACCGTGAAACAATGAGGTTACGATTGAGAAGTCGACGACAAAAGATTGCAGATCCAACGCACGTGCCACTCCTTTGAAGTGCAGTGTGACATCAATTCTTAAATGTACTCTGAATCCATGAGAGAAAAAACAAATATTCGTTACAGGCTGATTGGCGACGCTGTCACATTTATTTAACTTACTGCACTGTTGTTTTTCACCGGGCGCTTGCTCTTCCTCACGAAGAAAAATTATTTAATAGACAACCCGCGTTAATTAACGGTAAATCCTCATGCCTTATTGAGTCAAGAAATTTTGAGTTTTGGTGAGAGGTGAGGAAAAATCGCAAGGTGGTGGCACAAGCACGAATGATGAAAAATAACAACTGAGTAATAAAAGTTGGTCGAAAGCACGTCTAAAGACACGTGATATACCGATGTAATTCTGTAAGTCCCATGACGTCATTGTTGTGTCGTCAACGCCATCACTCTGTGTCGTAGTCATCACGTTACCGATCGCCAAAATTTGTGACGCCATAATAACGTCAACATGATGGTAGGATTTGTACGATCAAGGAAGAAAAAAAAGAAGCAGGTATACAATGGAGATTGTTTTCGCCTTGGGGTCATCTAATGCGAATGCTTGAGATACCCTAGGATATATTTGATTACAATTGTTTGCACGGTATTCTGTGTTTCTTCGGAAAAGTCGATATTGTCGCTTTCAGCGATTTTGTACGACATACATTAACAGTTAGCCACTTTGCTCTATTCTCAAACTTTCTATCTGTAGCCATGCGCATTATCACAACTTATCGAGATTGGTTCCACTTCCTGCGCGATGGAGTGAGTTAGTGAATCCAAGAAATTGGTTGGCAATATTAGGTTGCTAGATACAGGAGCTTTTCGTAATGGTATACGCGAGCGCAGACAAAAACAAGGACACGTTTGGCTTTGTGGTATTCACGCCAAATTTGAAACCTTATGAAACTTACAGTGAAAGGTTGAATTGTTCTCGCTATTGTAGTATGGCAACAAAAATGAATGTTTCCGATAAAATTGTTTTTTAATTGTTTGGATATTTTGTTCTGGACGAAAACTCAGCAGTACCTAATGTGTTCGCAGGTTATCCATCTTACCACAGTCGAATCACGTGGGCAACCAGATCATATCGAGTCCTCGATGGCGAAATCAGTAGACCCATGAAAAAAGGAAGGCTTAACAAAAGAATGTTCTGTTAAGCTAGCGTTCACACAATTACACCATTTGCAAACTTAAAGTATCACTATATCGCACACCGATAGCAGTTTTGGTGCCGTATGCTAAAAGCGTAATCATTTTTTTTTGTCTTTGCCTTCCTTGTGAAGTGTTTGCGCCAAAGATGTGGGCACTTCAGTGAGGATAAGAGCTATAAAAACTGTCTCCCTGATTTCATTATCTATTTTAGGAAGAAAGCCTTGGATGCCTTCTCAAAACGCTGAAAGTGACCATGGGCGGCAACACGTGTGATGCAAATCATCGTGTTGTGATGTCACAGATCGCCAAAATTTGTGACGTCATCATGACATCTCCCTGCCGTGTCATAACGTGATGCCATATTCCGGCTTATTCGCTAGGCCAAATCTGGTCCGATCCCGGAGGCACTACTGAACCACTTGAGGGACTGCCCTCACGTGGTGTGGTCCTCACTGCCTCGAAGATCGGAGGCATTCAACGACTCCAATCCCTGAGGCAGTGCGAAAAACTTGTATGATGCCTAAAGTTTAAGCGAGGGGTATCAATACAGTTTACTTAAAACTAAAAAAAAATATTGCTTTCGCGTGAACTTCGAATCGTCTGAAAGGAGTGTATAAGAGTTTAATATTATTATTATTATTATTATTATTATTATTATTATTATTATTATTATTATTATTATTATTATTATTATTATTATTATTATTATTATTATTGTTGTTGTTGTTGTTGTTGTTGTTGTTGTTGTTGTTGTTGTTGTTGTTGTTGTTGTTGTTGTTGTTGTTGTTGTTGTTGTTGTTGTTGTTGTTGTTGTTGTTGTTGTTGTTGTTGTTGTTGTTGTTGTTGAAGACTTACGATCATGAAAAGAGAGAGATTAGGTTACTAGATAAAAACATAAAACAAGCTACAGCAGTAGTGCTGCGCCAGAAACAGCTGCAAGATATGATGTGGTCATTGAGTTTTAGGAGTGTTCGTTATTTAGCCGCCTATTCATTTTCCTTTGTTTCCCCACTTAAAAAATTTACATTCAGAACATCCTTCTGAGCGATTTCAGTATGTCACTGGACAGACGTTAACTAAGTTGCTGTCAGGAAACTTGCGAATCAGGAATCGAAACGTAGCCGGCATCTTGCTTCGTGTCAAGTATGTTGCCTCGGGATGAGCGATCGAGCGTTGATCATGGCGGACAAGAAACAGCACTCACGTCTTGACGCTCGGCATCCGTAGACGATCACATCACGTCCAGGTATACGGTCGTGTTTCTTTTTGATTGAGATTATTAAGGATACTGAGACATGAAAACGCATCACGTCAATGAGGCTTCTCTCCTATGTAAATTATGCTGCATGCGGGCAGTAGATAAAGAATGAGTTTCGTTCGTCGAATGATATCAGACAAGTAAAGGCAAGGACGTAGGATGGTAACCGTAACCTCGGCTTCGCGTGCATCCAGTGATGCCTTAAAAAAGTTGCACGTGAATGCAGCTCCGAAAGGCTATGTTTGCAGCACCGGTCAATTAAATATCGCTTAATACGTCGCAGAGCGAAGTGCTCGGATAATACGATGATTGACAACGTGGAATTTCGTACGTTTTTTATGAGAATATTTTCAGCACGAGGACGCAGTCGAGGACGTCCGATGCACGATAAGACAGTGCGTTATATATGCTCTATCAGATGCACAAGCCCAATACGGAATAAGGCAGTGATATAGAGCCGCTGTATCCGATGGACAAGTTATAATATGTCTGGTATCACTTACTGCGTGCCTATTTACACGCAGATGTATACTAAAGATGTGCTGTTTAGGTGTACGTTTGTGCGTTCAGGGACATGATACGAATCATTGCTTATTGGACACAGCACTTGACGCTGCGTACATAACTCCTTGTATATTGTCGCTTCGCATCTTGCTTAGAGACTGACACGTCAGTTACCCGCTGCACTAGTGTGGATAAATTGGCCAGGGACACATGAGGGCCTACTGCCTTCAACCACTTCTTTTTTATCATCAGAATTTATGGAAGTCACTGAGCAAAAAGACACATATGGAGCATCGGCATGGCGTGTATTGAGGCCCGTCTGACGAGAAAATTATCACCCAAGACCCCAAGGTTTACAAACGTGATTTCATCGCGTGTGTACTCATGTTTATTGATTTTGTTTTTGTCGTCTTGGTTGTTTATACGAACCTGGTCTATTCTCTCTTTTAAGAAAGCTTTCATGGAATGTGATCTCCACAGAAACGATTCCCTGCAAAACTGTGCAGTCATCAGGGGAATTGCCAGAAATTTTTTTTCGTTAAGGGAGGATGGGGTGCAACCCTCTTACCCCCTCCGGTAGGCATGGAGGCGGTGTTGGCTCTTCCCCTCCCCCCCCCCCCCCCCCCCCTTGGCTCATCCCCGCCTCCACTCTGGGCCAGTGCGGAGGCGGGGAATGCAGACAGCACACCTGTCTAAGGCAGTCACAGTCAACAATATTTAGAAGGCCTCTCCATCAGGACTCGTGCATTCCCGCTGATTACTTCATCCGACTCTGAGACACGTCATTTTTTTTTTCTTGCAGTATCGCACTCTGAGTGCGTTTGCTTGACTCGTAGAGGCACGTGTCGTGTGGAGATATGTCAAGAACCCCCCCAGAAAGCAACCTCTTCAAATATGTCAACTCCTTACCAGAAGGCGATTTTCGAAGTATTTACTTATGCACGTGTCACTCTTTCAGTGCTCTTTTTTTTTAGTATAACAGATTAAAAGCCACCTCGTAGGCATAAAAACAACGCCCGTTTGAACAAAACTCGTAGAAATACGTTGGCTCCGTCGATGCAGCAAAGTTTGTGCCAGCACGTGTAAGCTCAGACAAACGCTTCGGGCTCTGAATCTACAGCGGTGTTCAACACGTGCTCGGGAGATAACCAACTTAGCTGACACCGTTGGCGCATCTGAACGTCGCGTTCGCTGTGTAACCCAATAGCTATCTTCAGTGAGAGATAGATAAAATAGAGCGTTTCGAGTCTTTCGTGCCGCCGAAGAGAACCCTCGAGTTGTTTTTTTCGACCGATCTGTTCCGTGTCCCAAAGAGGGTGTTATTCAAGAATACCGAGACGCTGAGGAAGTGTGTTACCTGCCTTTGTTT
Source organism: Rhipicephalus microplus (assembly GCF_043290135.1). NCBI lineage: Eukaryota > Metazoa > Arthropoda > Arachnida > Ixodida > Ixodidae > Rhipicephalus > Rhipicephalus microplus. The sequence continues at coordinate 32,976,435 of NC_134704.1, read as the reverse complement.
TTTTTTTCGTTTTTTTCCGAGAAAGCGACGTCTGCGTGCTTCAGTTGCGGGAAAAGGGCGAAGCCCTCGAAATGAAGACGAAAACAGAAATGCGCGGGAAACTGACCAAGTAGTTTTCAGTGCGGTGCTTGTTTAGTTCATTTTCGCGTGACTAAGCAGCAATACGTGGGCTTTGGCTAGACCGAATGTTTTTTTTTTCTCTCACTGGTACGAGGAATGTGCCCCTCTCTTGCTTCCCTTTCAAACTTATACGGTCAAGCGCTTATTTTCGGTTTACCTAATATTCATAAAAAGTCTTAAAAATAAATATATATTGTATTGCTTCAAAATAAGGAGTTATATTGAATACTAATGGCATCGGGGCATAATTTTACTCAAAATAATGACCCATTCCCTGTCATGTTACGTAATTAAATTCGATTGGTGAAGTTCAATGAGATATTGCCGGCCTCCAGTATCGGAACGGCACCTGGCGGAGCAAATATCAACTACACGCTTCCTTCAACCTGGCCTCCGCGATCTGCTTTGGCAGTCCGATGAAACACAATGTTAACTCAAAGAATACACCAGTGAATGCGAACGCCGACGTGCGGGTGGCATTACCAGACACCTAACTTCAAAATTAGGGTCACCTGTAGATAGCATTTCTTTTTTTTTTGTTCGAGTCAGCGCAGGCAACTTAGATGATATGATCGAAACTCGAGGACTGCGGTATGCCTCCTCAAAGCCTGTGAGGGGTGGCCACAGAAAACATTTCTGCGTCGTCTGCGATCTCTCTCTCTCGTTCCCCCACGCATCATGGTAACAGCTCTGAAGTTGCAGCGAAGAACACAAACAAAACGAATGAATAAGAAGAGTGTGTACGTTGTCCCACTTTGTGTGGCGTCATTCTACCCAGCCCCAAAACAATTCGCGACTAAAAAGACATAGTATACGCGAACTGCCGTATCTCTCAGCGGATGCGAGCTGGCCGCTCTGTCGAGTGCTCTTAGAACGAGCCATTTCTTGTGTACGCGCACGAGGAGGGGTCAACAAGTGAGGCACACTGGGATTCGAATGTCAATTGGAGCAGTGTGCCTCCGGTGACCGGCAAACTTTCATCGCCGTAGGAAACGTGATTTTCCTTACTCCAAGTGCACGAGTCAAAGTGTTGGCGCTTGAGTGCACGACATCGCAACTGTGCCAAGTTGGAGTGAACAGAGTGATATGCAGAACAGAGTGAAGTACAGAATGAATTACAAATACCCGAGTTTGCTCTACTGACAAGCAGAAAGAACCAAAGTTTTGGTGCACAGATATATATTTATTATATACAGAAGGATACAATGCTTTGTTAGAAAGTAGAGCAGTATCAAAAGTAATAATACATAATGTCATGACGGCGTTTTTTATAAAGCTTCTCACATTTGATTTATTTATGCGTAGATATAACTATTCCGACCCGTTTTAGTGGGAAGTAGCGTAAAGTACTCCAAAGCCATTGGCAAGTACACCCATGAGCTGGTACATTAAAAGCGGATTTTTTTTTTGTAATAATCAGGAACAGCACCTAAGTAAGCACCTCGTACGTTAGACTGAGGCAATTGTAAAACATGCATTCCACCGACTAACGCAACGTAGCATTTTAGTCACGGGGACATGCTCAGTTTGTAGAAAAAGGAGGTATTGCCTACAGCATTACGATCGTCCTTTTCGTCTGTGGGATTTACTTCGAAGGAAATGCTTGCTACGTATATATAGTATTTTCTATGGCGTGAAATTAAGGGATGCGTATCCTTAGATGAAATCAAAACGAACAAAAAAATAAGTGTACCAGCCAATCGTCGACAAGTATAATGGAAAGCCAGTCTTGTGTAAGCCTCAAGTGACACCAGTACATCCATGGGTGTTTCAAAGATTAGCTTTTAAAACCAAGATGCAGTTGTCGAGGCCACTTGGAGTTTGCCGCGCGTAAATGTCGTCAGTTAATATACTCCGTGCGAACCTGATATCGGGAGTGTTTTGCGCAAGCAAAATGATCACGGTGAATTTGGTACGATGTGAGAAGACTTTCGTTATATATGACTTACTTGAGAGACCGTAATGTTAATTGTAAGTCTCTCTCACAATAAATGAATGATGGTAATTGGGTTACTAGCATGCAAGTAAAATGAAGGATCATGAACAAATATGAGACAGAAAATCTTGGCTTGTATTCACGAAATTTTCTTATGCCAGATTTGTTTGCCACGCATAACTTTTTTTTCGAATACTGGTGCTAAAGTTATTTTTAAAAGAGCGACCTGGTGAATGCGAGAAGGCACTTAGACCAAAGAGCGTTGTGGATTTGAATGTTCTGGCTTTAGTGCGCCTCATGCTGGCTCCCGTCATCCCGTTGTCCATCGTAAACCACTTCAACTAATGCATCTTCAAGCACATTACTCGTATGAAGGATGAATCATTACGTCCCAGCGCCAATATGAACGTTGCGCTGCATGATCTATACAACGCCGCGACCTGTTTAACCAAGTACGTTGAAAGTCTCTAGAAGTTCGTTATAAAGGCTTTTCGCTGTACATAGTTGAAGCCATAGAGTTTTCTGAAATATTCTTAGAGAGAACACTGGCACTGCGATCGTTCAGGCATCACGGCAACGATTCGTTGTACATGGATTTGCCTAGTCTTCCCGCTTGCACCCCTAAGCACAGTTGTGGCTTTTCTAAAATCATTCTTGTGTGTTGGCTTTTGTTTCTGATTGAAGACTGACTCGTTGTGATCATGGTTGGCTGACTTCAGTTGGCCAGCTTGAAGGAACCGAGGTGACGAAGTGGAGCTGCTGAACTTTTGTTCAACGTCGCCTTGCGGTGGAGTTCTGCACGCTGGATTAATTTTCTGTTTCTCTCTCTCTCTCTTCTTTAGCTTCTATTCCGTCCACTCTCTTTCTCTCATCATTATATTCCCTGCCTTCTCTCTTTCTGTTTTCTTCCTCCTTCCTTCGTCTTGCGATAAAGCCATTGCAGGCCACATGAAGACACGCGGAGCACGAAAGAATGAAACTTTGGTGAATCCGTGTACTATCCAGTGCTGGCTGAAGCGCCGTGCACTGCAGCTGCCATTGACACTAGTGCCAGATTTCCTTCTATGGTACTATTACGAAACTCTCTGATTCAAGCGGACACTCTTTCACTCGCTCTCGAAGTCACTGAACGGCTGCATGATGTCACGCAGGATCCGTCGAGCGGCCTTGCTGCTCAGCTGTGGAAGCTTGTCGACTTTTTCGATGATGCAACAGGCCACCCGAGGCCCGGAATCTCCAGACGACACGCTCGCTGGATTGTCCGGGTTCCGGCCCAGATCGTCCATGCCAGCGTGAATCTGCACAAACATAATTGATTGATTGACTGATTTATTTATTGTTTGATTTGACCGACCGACCGACCGACCGACCGACCGACAGACAGACAGACAGACAGACAGACAGACAGACAGACAGACAGACAGACAGACAGATAGACAGATAGATAGATAGATAGATAGATAGATAGATAGATAGATAGATAGATAGATAGATAGATAGATAGATAGATAGATAGATAGATAGATAGATAGATAGATAGATAGATAGATAGATAGATAGATAGATAGATAGATAGATAGATAGATAGATAGATAGATAGATAGATAGATAGATATAATGACCACCAGCTTTCTATCCACGTGTCAAGCTACCAAATTAATCGGTCACATAGTTTATAAACCGGAGATGAGACGCACATCCCATTCGTATGAAAAAAAAAACCTTACTTATACAAAAAAACAAAAAAGAACAAGTGGAATGCCTAACGACGTGCTGTGATCAAGGTTGGAAATGTCGTTTCGGCTCCATCCAAACTGAAAAGAGTTGTAATCCCCGGTTTTTGCATTATCGAGTGCGAAGACCAAAAACAGTTTGACTGCAGTCAAAGCCGTGGATACAAAAAAAAAATAGATGCAAAAATACAGCACCAATAACCGAAATAACACAAGAACTTGAAAATGCTATAACATACTGCAACATAATGTGGTATGACTAACAAAACAAACCCCTAGGTCTTAAACCCTAACCATGCCCTCCGGTATTTCTCTCCTTTACACACATGGTCTTTTGCTGGTGGCCAAACTTCGAGCATGCTATATACCAGCATCTAGTTAACCTCTCTGCCTTCCTCCTCTCTCACTATCTCGAGCTAAGTATACCTTTTTAATCATTGACTTTTATGGGACAATGAAACAAAAAATAAAACAGTAGTACTTACGTTGATGGAACGACCTACAATGGAGTGTGGACCAGTGAGCGACGCCACGGTGTCAGTGAAGACGACATTGCTTTCGCCATGCTTGTCACATGCAATGTTTCCGAAGTCCCCAACGTGTCTGCGTTACAAAATCAATATAGTCCTGAGCTCTTAAAATTTTGTTTGAACATTACTTCGCGTTGAGCTCAGCGGCACCTACCTGATGATGGACCTGCGGTCTCCGTGGGTGGCGTCGGTGGGGTTGAAGTGAGGTCCCGTTGATTGGCAGCTGTCGCTTAGGTTTCCCAGCTGATGCACGTGCATGCCGTGCATGAAGGCTCGGTGATCGCGTGCGCTCTCGTCGACCTTGAGTCCCATGACGTGCACGTGCACATTCAGATCATGGCCGCCTTTCTGCGTGAAGCAACGTGAGCGTACACCATAATTTGGTTTTGTTTGGAGAAAAAATATATATATTCTAGAAAGTCCGAAGACGTGTGCCCTAGCACACTGTAGGCCCCTGCCACGATGGAACAGTAAGGCCGCATCGTGGGCCCTCTGGACGTCCAAACACTGGAAGTTGTGACGTAATGTCCGGACTCTACAGAGCGGAGTGCTACTTCCTGGATTACGCTGTATCGGTGCCGCGTACCGAAGGCCTTCTGATGGTCGAGCTCAATGCGGTGTTCGGCGTGACCACCCTTGCAGTGCATGCACGCCCCTTCCCCTCTCTCCTTCTTTACGTCCTCCTCTCTTTCCTTTAGACATCCCTCCCAGCGGCAGTTAGTCAAACATGGGCCGATCACAGAGGCGCTGCAAAACCAGGGGACGGGAAGAAAGCTCGCGATGCCTCCAATCCCGGAGGCGGTGCTAAATCGTGTTTTGTGCCGATATCTTGCGGAGGAGAGCGGGACAGGGTCTGTATGTCGACTGAGAAAGAACAGAAGCTGGATTTCGCACAGGAGTCGTGAGTTAATGTAAGTTAATTATATGCGAGTTAATTATTTTCACATAGATCTATCTTCAGCACATTTTGGAATCCATCAAATTTATGGTGCACTTAATACTTCCTTCATTTTACCTGCTGCCAGAGACTTATCAGTCCGGTCACGGGCTGCTGAAGTTCCTTCGCAATGGCCGTATTTGGCTGGAGCTTGCAGATGGCGAAGTCGTATTGGGTCGCCGACACTGCGTTGTAGAAAAAAGGTAATATGATTTAACTACTATAAGATCGTATACCAGGTGGCGCCTTTTGTTGAATTACGCAAACACAAATTTACTGACTGAATAAAAATACTCAATAAAAAGACAACAATAAAAATGCAATAAGACGTTTTGACACCGAGAACGGGAGGCTTGTTTGCAAGGCTCCCGTTCGTCTCTTTATTCAATGATTCTTCCCGACCAGATGGACATCCTTCAAAGCCTTCATTTAATTTTACTGACTGAACCATCCCGTTAGCTTCAACTAACACTCTATAGGAGAGTGCTTCGTGTCCTAGCCCGTCATCTAACGCTGAACTTGTGGCATGCACCGACATCTTACAATTGCATGGCTGCATACTTTGGAACCTGATCTCCAACTATGTATGCAGCCTAGTCTATCCTGACGTGACAGTACCTTGCCGCCCCATAGACATCTCAACTGCCTACTCATTTTGTTAGTGGAATGACTGGCTGGCCGTAGGGTGAAGTATGCGGGTGCATCGAAAAAGTCACGCACCTTCGCTGCTTCTATACGAGTACAACCTCTTCAACTCCGAAAAAGCGACCTTCTCAGCCACGCCAAATCAGCTGGACAACCACCATTTTACAGAGAACAAAATCTCAGAGCCCTGGCGTACCCAGCCTTTAACACTAATCGCTCTGATGGCGTTCCTGCGATTTCTTCAAGCAACCAGAATCGGTCAGAAACCGTGACTGTTTGCAGACCATGTTGCTGCGTAGTACATGGACGGTGCTGCGGTCGTGACTTTGTTTTGTTTGTTTTGTCGCCTGCTGTCATAAACTCACGTTGTTCTCTTTGGGTTGGGTCACAGCAAAGATGGCGGGCACGTTTCGTGCAACTTCTCTTGTTAACCACTTGTACAGAATGCTTGGTCGGTCACTGAGTGCCTACCGGTTTATGATGACGATAGTTTTCTACCTGCGACACACGACAAACATCGACCTAAGCAGCTCCACGGTAAAACTCTCTCTCAACTACTTGTGAACTAGCGTTACAAAAGTCGTTACGTACGCTTTAATTTCTTGGCATCTTCCCGTTGCAGCAGCCCGTTGTGCGGCCTGTGTCGATGGCCTTGATGCATCGCCACCTCGGAATCGTGGTGCAGGCCGGGTGCCCTGCCGTGGTGGTGGTGGTGCCCGTGGCTCTTGTTGTGGCTTGGCTCACTCCTTCCCTGTTCCCTCCAGCCACCCTTGTCACTGCCGTAATCCTCGCCGTGAAGCTTCGCTTCGAGAGAGTTGCTCACTACGCGACCCAACTTTCTCTCCTTCGCAAATTTGTCGACGCTTGGTTCGCCACCACCGCCCGCAGAATCCTCGTCAGTGGTCATGGCTGTTCCAAAGAGACATGCAACGAATCGGTGTTATACATTTTAAGTCGTGATTGCACAATTCCATTTCTCTCTCTCTCTATCTCTTTTTTCAGGCTCCAGCGTTACAAAACTATGACCGTATGTCATGCACAGCATTGTTGCAGGAAGTAAATAACGGTTTCAGGAGCAACTTTTCGTCCATTTTTCAAATGAGCACGAAAAGAATGTTACTTTTCTTTATTGTGCCAATCTGAGTAATGTGCACAAATTGAGTATTGGTACTGATCGAAGGTCAGTTGCGGTAAAAACATGACTGTGTAATAATTTGTCGACTGTGTCTCTGCCTCAACCCATTAAAGGCTTCGCACAATATCATGGTTTGACCCAATGGGAAGTTATCCAGTAATATTTTTTTTTCTTAAAGGGTACAAAGAAAGAGAGAGAGAGAGAGAGAGAGAGATTTAAGGAAGAGCTGGAGATGTTTGCCTGGCTTTTCGCCTTACATGTCACTGAAGCGGCTGGCTCCTGATTACGATATACTCTCATAAACTCATAACACTTGAAGCCACACAATAATAGATTACATTAATGCACAACGGAAGGTAACGTATCACTGCGTGATGCCAAAGCCTTAACATGAAATTTGTTTTTATCGCGACAATGTAAGGGTTGTTAGTGGGCCTAGTTGAGCAATATTGCCTACTTGCAAGCCGGGTAAATTACGACAGCCACAAGAACATAAAGATATAGGGTAATCATCATCATCATCATAAACAACAACAACAACAACAACAATATTAACAACATAAATCGCTATAAACCAATGAGTACGGTAACCTGACAGGTGGTGAGAAGTGTTAAAACAGGGGCTTTAAGACAAACTCTTACCAGTCGTAATTATTACTTGTTAATATTATAAATATTCAGGATTCGTTATTTAGAGTGTCGCAGTGACATATAACGTAAGCAATATGTTTTAAGACACACGCACGTAAACGCAACAATAACTTCAGCAGTGAGAAAAAAACTTCCATGGAGTCGATCAAAATCTATAACACTGGAATAATAGCGTGTGATTTCGCTCTACGTTTGTTTTTACGGCTCCTGGGCATATCTTTGGTATACACGTACGATAGTAATCATCAGTGCATAAAGAAAAAAAATAATTGCGATTTGTACGAACAGTAATCACACGATGGTGGAGTTTGAAATACTTAACATCACCTGTGCACTGCCACTTCTGAATAAAAAATGCAATATGGACGACTTCGATGAAATACCGAGCTGTTTATATTGCAGTAATACTCACTTACTATAAAAAAAAACTGACCACTGCACTTTTCCCAGTGATATCCTCCCTTGGTTCTAAATCTTTCAACAAACTTCTATTCTTGAAATACTTGCCTTTGAAACTTTTGTGGAAGCCCGTTTAAGTTATATCGATTAATTGTAACGTATAACTATTGAAATAGCTTACGATATCGTATAACGTAAACGTTATCTTACTTTTAAGCCGCCTTTGGTGCATTCTTATATATCATTTGTGAAACGTGACCCACTTGAAGCCTCGTACGCTTCATGCGGTATGCCACGCGAAGTGCATCAGTCACTTTGAAAATGGGAAGCTTTGTTCCTAATGCATTTAACCTAACGTAAGCATGCGATACACTATGAGCATTCATGCTTTAGGCGCTTAAGAAGCGCATGGTTGCTTTTATGTTCAAGGTCACGGAACTTGTCCCGCAGGCTCCGTAAGTGCACCGGTGACCACGGAATGTAGGAAGAAGGAGCGGGGACATACATCGTCGCCAGACACTTAGTCGTCTGATGCGAGAAGCACGCCATCAACATGCTTCTCAAACGCTGCCAAGTAAAGTGCTTGAAAGATATAAGTTACAACAGCGCAGCGTGGACGCAGCTATTACTCCAAGCCGTGCTATATACGTCACATGTACGAGCTCATCCCTTTCTCATCCATGAGCTACCACTTCTACACACGGCAGGAAGAGTGCTAAGTGATGACAGAAAGAGGCACAATGAATGCGTATAGCGTATCAACGAATGTCACTACGCCTACCGAGACGAGTTGTCAGTCATCAACACACTCATCTATAACTCCACTCGCTGGGAGCTCCATGTCGAGCGATAGCAACACCGTGCACTATGCCGCATTACTGCTGCCTTTTACAACCGACTAGCTCAGGTACATCAGTAAGGGTCGTTCCACGCGCTTCCCGCACAGCCGCAACGCACGTGCCGGGACCCCTGCCGCACTCAAGCGGGGACAAATAAGCCAATTGGCGACGCTCTTTCAACCTCTGCAGCGTCGCCAATTGGCTAATTTGCCCCCCGCTTGCGTGCGGTAGGGGTCCCGGCACGTGCGTTGCGGCTGTGCGGGAAGCGCGTGGAACGGCCCTGTCGACACACGCAAGGCGTGGTGCTCCAAGAAGGAACTATATATGTGTAGCGTAAGTTCTGCATCAGTGGCAGCCAGGCCCTTTGTCCGAGTCTAATTCGGCATCATCAACCTTTGTTGGACCCCGGTGTCTTGTAGTTGTGCGTTTAGAAGGATAAAGATTTTTGGTCACTGTATCAGAAAGGTTGTAACTGGAAGTCAGCTGGTCGTATCTACGTAAAAAGCCAATCTAAATATGACGTACGAAGTGCACGAAGACTGCGCTGACCTCAACGCGTGTTAACAATCTCCGCGGTTCTAGTCTCCACATTCTGGCGGTCCGTCTCGGTGGTAGAGTGGCTGCGCTGATCGGTTCCTGAGCTGAAAGTCGTGGGTTCGAGCGCGACCGCATTTCACCTCTATCGAAACGTGGCCGTATACCGTGCGCAATTCAGTGCACATTAAAAAAAACACACCAGATGGCCAAAGCTTTCGGATCACTCCTTTACGGCGTGTCTCATAATCATATCAAGGTTTTGGCAGCTAAACTTCACATATTCTTATATGGTAGTATCCACATGCTGGCGGCTTCGTTCCATTAATTTATTGTGAAAAGCGTGTAGGATGTTCATGTAAATAGATGCTTATTTATTTTCAATGTAGTTGCTCTGCGCTGCCCTCGTCTTAGGAAGTGTGCTACACGTTCAAGTCCCATGAACTCACAAGACAGGCCGCTGCTCTTCTCCAAACACGCACCTGTGCATTTTATTTCTAGTTTTATCTATGTGTGAAGATTCGATATAACTAAGTAGCTAAAGCTGATATATTGCTAACAGTAAACACAAACAGTATTTGCCTCTTGCACGGTGCTGCTGCTGCATGCCCACGGCGGTTTCTTTCGCTTAAATATTTATTATTGTTTTTTGATAGTCGAGCATTATGCGGTCCTCGCTACTGAGTATTTGTTGTCAAAATGCGCCGGTGGTGACTCATACTTGTTTGTTTCGAGTTATTGAATTCTGGGCCAGGGCTGTGATTCGTAGTGCCGCCAATAAGTTTTGTTTTCTAAACACCTCGTGGAGCTTATTTCTTTACTTCATTTAGCCTCTGCGTTCTATAATACTGCTGCTGGCTGTTACGTGTTCATTTAATCTTAAATCGGTAGCTTTATTTTACACCTTTAGCACACACAGAAACAGGACACATGGTTTTATGCCTATTTTATAGTTTGTTAGAATTTTACAAACAAATAACTATCTTACTATCTTTTATGTCGCATCGTTCGTTTATCAGACGATATCTGTACTAATTTTGTTAGCCCAGACAAATTTTCACTTTGGGACTTCCTGAAGTTGAATCTATTATGTAACCGCGTTTTTTTTACGTGCAGTAGCCACAAATAACAACGGAATTAAGGCAGTTACGCCTCCTGTATTATCTATGCTGCAATCATGCAGCAGACATGGCTTTTAAGAATGTTTTCCTAGAAATATTAACGCTGAGTCCCTGCTTGGATGTTGAGCGTTAATTTGGTGTAGAACTATATATGTTTACGATCGCTTTCTGTATGATGGTATTGTTATGACACAAACCGTGATTAACATTGGTGTATATAGGTGATTTGTAGCCAGCCGACTAACCGTTCGTTTTCAACGTAAACCCTCCGTCTACAACTCCCGGTCACCATGGCATTTGCTGGGCTAGATTTCACAAACACCAGGCGTGAATGTCACTTCAACAGGACCATCAATAACAATTATGCGCCAAGCCTTCTTTTTGTAATTGTTCATGTGTCGGTGTGAACCTCTGCAGCGCATCATTTACCTTCAGTCTCGTGGTATATACTCGCGAATTTCGCACTGAATATCCCGCCTTTCGTTGATTGCAGAAGCGAACTGGTCTAATTTTAAGTATGAAGCACTTTTAATGCGTACTTGCTTGGAGTGCGTCATCGCTGTTTGAGCTGAAAGACGCACTGATGGCCCGTTCACGCCGTGGAAAAAATCAGGATGGTGGAACAATGTTTGGGTAATGTTCATGGAAACGGACTCTTTGTGATCAATATTAGAACATCAATACACTGTGATATATAAAGTCGCAAACATGTTCGATTCGAAGACGCCTTTTGTTTAATATGTCGTAACTGTGGGTGTCGAAGCAAAAGTTTGTCACGAAACACACCCTCGCAGAGTAAGATGTTCTTACGCGATTAGTATTACAACGATAGCGTTCTCAAGACGAGTGGCTACAAATCGAAGGGTGGAAAAACAGGCGCATTGGTTGGGAGCGCGCGTGGCTGAAAACAAGTGTCCTTACGCGTTCTAAATGGCAAAAGGACCACACAGGGCGCGAACAGTCAACTGAAGTTTATACTAGCAAATGACAGGTTATGATAGTTGATACTATTTGTTTCCTGGAATAAAGTTCAATTGACAGTCAGTGCCGTGTGCTTTCTACTCTGTCACGCATGTCAGTCTAAAGTGACGCTGTTATAGCCTTGAACAACTAGTAGGATGAACGCAAGCAAAGCAGCGGAAGTGGCAGTCGAGTTTATTGGCAACGTTAGTGCAAGCGGCGCATGCGACGGAACGGCGCCATTAGTGCACGTTCTTCCTTCAGGCACCATGCTTCATCGCAGAAGCAAGTGTAAAGTCATGCTTGCACTCGAGCATTCGTGTTAGTCACACTGTTCAAGCGGTGCTGTTGGCATGCTTCGCATCGCCACCAGCCGGCGCTGCGGGCGGGGGCGGGGCTTCCGGGTTACCGGCGTGCGGTGGCGCCGGATGATGAGGCTGGTGATGCGGGTGGTGGGGCGGATGCTGATGCGGGTGATGTTCGACGGGAGGCAACAGCCTGTGCAGCCTCACGCCGTTTTCCTGGGTCAGCAGGCGCAACTGGTGAAGCTGCTCCTCAACTTCGGCCAGGCGCCGCAGGGCCTCGCGCAGAAGGGGCGTGAAGCAGGGCACGTCAACCGCGCGGTTGCTGTACGCCGGCGCTGCTGCGGGAGAAACGAACAAACGAGGACTTCAGTTAACTAGCCCTGTCTTGAAAAAATAAAAGACCACAGCAAAAGGATCGTGATATTCCGCAAATGCGTTAATATACGCGCAATGCACGAGCTCAACGAGTTTCATGTGGATAAATGATATAAGCATTCAAAAGACTGCCGTTAGCACCCACTGCAAGAAATTATGCTCACGTCATTATTTGCATACGCTACCATTCGCCTATCGGGATCTTCATTTAGCTATTTGTATTTTGCCACCAAAAGTCAATGGCGCAAGAAAGTTCATTCGCAGACTATGCTCACATCACCATAAATCGTAAAAGCTTGTTCTTCGTCGTGATATGCGTCGTAGCAAGACTAGCGCCCACGGCAGATCGTCAGCGACAGCGATACCTAACACTGGACAACTGTTTCTCCAATGCTGCATTCACGCAAGAGATTAAACTAATCAACCGTTAAGTCTTTAAACCAAGATTTGAATATGAGGGACGCAGTATCAGAGGGTTCCATAACTCAGGACCACTCGTTGAAGTTCTTTAACGCGTGCTTATAGCCCACGCGCCTGGGGCATTTTCGCCTCCACCAAAAATGTGGTCGCCCCGGCCGGCATTTAATCCAGTCGCTTTTCGGGTCACCAGTCGAGCACTATAACCGCTGTACCAACACGGCAGCTCAACTTGACAGGCATCACAAGCGCGATTGTTTAAAAAAAAGTGGTTAATGATTTTGAGTACTTGGTACTATACTATGGGAGAACATAAAGCCGTCCCGTGAGCCTCACGGTAAAGGCAACACCAACCTAATTCAAGCTCTCTAAACATAGACCCACGCAAACACTTGCGAACTGTATGTGACTTAAAGCTGAAAAGAGAAATGTGTTATTTCTGCCCAGCGCTTGCCTATAACTCGGCTCTGAGCCGTGCTCCCATGCAACTGCAGGACTGCAGAAATAGTTCTTTTTTTCCCTCTCCTCAACATCTCATAATCCTGCAGGTCAAATAACTACTTAGCCGAAAACTACGACTTTCCTATCTTCATTCTAGTAAGTTTAATTATTGTTTTTTTTAAAGATTTTGAACAGTTTTCAAGGTGGAAATTAGTTTTCAATCGCTTCGCGGGCTTTCACCTTATAAGCAGGCGTTACTTGTACAGCGCTTACTAATCGAATGGGACGCTCACCATTGCAGACGCAGGTGGGACATCGCCCTTCTGGTGCGGACTCTTCGGCGATGCATCCCGGGGCGCACTGCACCACGGGACACTGCTCGGGCCCGTCACAGTCGCACACCTGGCAGCCGTTCGGGCCCAGCTTGGTGCCGCGGCACTTCGGTCCCGAGCACTGAGGTACCGGGCAAGCCTCGGGCGTCGCCACCGACGGCTCAGTCGGAACACCTGCGTGCGCCAGCGATGTCAATGTCTTGTTCACTGGCGTAGCCAGAGGGGAGTGAAGAAAGGGCTCAATTCCCCCCCCCCAAATTTTCAGTTTTGCATGGGCACATTTACACGCACACAAACAAATCCACGCGCGGATATACATATATTCCTCCCCCCCGCCATCTCGAAAAAGGCTTCTGGCTATGCTACTGATCTCGTTGTATGTGCAGGAAATCCTCGCTGATACGTTTGGCATATTCTCAGCTTCCCCATGATGAAAAAAACACAGCTACCTGATTTAGCAGGAATTGGTTCACGCTTATGAAGCGCGCACACACACACACAAAACAAACACATGGGTACTAAGCAGAGTCTTGTGTGTATCTTTATTTTGTGTTTTACGCTTCATAAGCATGTATCTATCTTGGTAAAAGGCACACTGCCCGTTTGCATGTACCTTAGAGTACTCGAAGGCGAAAGCCGTCTTCTCTTTTTTCTCAGTCGATTTTACTGATCCCATCTGGAAGCTTTCAGCGCCCAACGATGTTTTGCACAGCATTCGAGATCGTAAGAATCGGAACCTTCTGCACCTAATGTGGTTTGGCAGGGCCTCCGTGGTTGGCCCACCTTTGACCAAGAGAAGATGTCATGCGATGAAGTCATCATGTGCTGTCTCGTGATGTGACGTCATTATGACGCCAATTTCGGCAATCCGGGACGTCGTATCAATAGGCGATCATATGATGATGATTTTTGCATCACTCGTGTTATCGACACTGACCTTTTGCATTTAATAAGGCTGCCTTCTCAAAGCCTTGGATGGCATTGTCGCCTTTAAATGGATGGCATTATCACCTTAAAACGGTGTTACGAGCCTCATTCCCAGAATCCCGTTCTGCCATTCTCGTCTGCACATAGCAAATTAGTAAAGAGAGTCATCGTACAGTCATGTTTCGAAAACAACTTAGAGAAGTCCTGCCACTACGTCTTGGAAGCTAGTCTCCTAGCACAGTCGAAGCACCTGGAAAGAGAACGGTACCCGCGCCCTTTGTTTATTTCTGTGGCGGAATCAATGCACAGGGAAAGGAAACGTATGGGTATTGACGCTTACAGAGAGGGCACCGCAGCGGGAGAAGGTGGTGGTCATTTCGTTTATGCATTCTGTGTCACACCACCTGAAGAAAATAGGACAACGCCTCAACGTGAAGGTGGTCTTCAGTGCCTCTGACAAATTGTCCCAGTTGACAAACAGGACCTGCCCCGTAAAGAGAAACGGAAAGCAGTACATGGTTAGGCACAGGACGCAGTTCGTCGACTGTGCGCTAGGCGTGGTGTACAGGACCTCATTGTCTTGCGGTGCATGTTTCATGGGCCAGACGGGCAGATGCCTAAACGAACACTTACGGCAACACGCCAATAATGTTAGTAATGGCAAAGATGGCTTCCTGGCGCAACACGTGAGCACGTGTGGGTGCACTCCGCGGTTCGAAAAGACAAGAGTTAAAAGGTAAGACTAAAGAAGGACTAAAGAAGGAAGACTAAAAGTAAGGCTAAAGGAAGACAAAGGTAAGACTAAAGAAGGAAGAACAAGAGCGTATAATCTCTGAGGCTTCTCAGATGGCGCTTAAAACGAGCGCATGCGTAAGCAAGCCATCAGTTGCTCTGAAAGAAAGAGAGCTATGTTTTTTTTTGTTTTTTTTTAGGGACGAGGTTCGGCGTAGCAGGCTCAGTGATTGTTGATGATAATTCGTATCTTTACATGTGTCACTTTCTCACTGTTTTTTCTCTTCACTCGGGTATATTAAAAGCCTTCTTGTCAATAAAAAATCGTAGTTGGAAGTCAGCGCTTGTCCCGTTCTTTTCCTGTCCACCGCGTATTTTTTCATGCTGTTAAACCTCAAGTTTCTGTTGGAAACAATAAGCGGCGCTTTCAACGCCTTCTTTGATGAGAAAGATCTTGAAGAATGTCACAGGACCCCGTACAGTGACATGCTGACCCGATGGCCGTGCATTCGATCCAGGCCGTGGCGGTCGCATTTCGATGGAGGTGTTGGCCGCGTATTGTGCGATGTCAGTGCACGATAAACGTCAGATGGTCGAAATTTTCGGAGCCCTCCACCACGGCGTCAATTATAGTCACATCGTGGTTTAGGGACGTATAATGCCTGATATTATCCCGTGCTCCAACGATGGGCTATTGTCTCCGTTTCGAGCACCCCCGAGTCCTGTGGGAGTCCTGGCGGGGAACGGTTTTAGTGTGTTTGATCAAAACATAAACAATAACAACAAAACAACAGCACGGGGATCGCCCCGCCGTGGTGGTCTAGTGGCTAAGGTACTCGGCTGCTGACCCGCAGGGCGCGGGTTCGAATCCCGGCTGCGGCGGCTGCATTTCCGATGGAGGCGGAAATGTTGTAGGCCCGTGTGCTCAGATTTGGGTGCACGTTAAAGAACCCCAGGTGGTCTAAATTTCTGGAGCCCTCCACTACGGCGTCTCTCATAATCATGTAGTGGTTTTGGGACGTTAAACCCCACATATCAATCTATCAATCAGCACGGGGATTATCTTTAAAGTAATCTTACTTCGCGCATACTGTGCAGTTTACTTTCAATTTAAGCACCTCGATGAGAAATCTTAAGACAGCGTTTATTATTTTTTTTCTTACTTCTGCAAAGATGTCCGCGCACTAGCAAAATCCACGTGGCTTCGGTTAGGCGCGAGAAGTTTACCAACACGCCAAGACGACGGTTTCATGAAGCCAATCTGCCGATAAGAAAGAGCAGAAGCGCAGCATCACGGTTCGCATACATGCATGAGCGCCTCCTGTCTTCATCGAGAATGAAGCTCTCGAAAATTCCACGAACGGTTGGCGCCGGCCAACAGCGCGTGCGCACGATGGCTAGCTTGGTCTTAATAAACGCGATACGCAGCAGCGCGGGGGAATCATTTGTCGTCGCCGCCACGCCTCGCTACGTTCCAGGGATAACCGTGTTAGATGTGTTAGATATGGACCGACGCTTCACGCCGAACTGTACTCTTGCCATGTCCGCGTACTGGGACCTATGGCCAGTCGTCGGAGACACCTGGACGTTACCGTCATCGGACCACCAAGGGCCCGGCTAGGAACAACGGACTGCGTCAAAGTAAGGTCAATCATTGCTAGTGAGTGCGATTGTGGTTCAGGAAACCAGGCGCCTAGGTTGGCACTCCGCAGTTAACAAAATTGCGTGCAGCATTGCAACGCCTAGTTGAGTTTTCGGTTTCCTGAACAGTGGTGTCGGGTCCTGTCAGTGACGGAAGCGCGAGGGGTTGTCTGCGCACATTAGTTTCAGGCCGAGATAACACTAGGCAGGCATAGCTTGTCTAGGGTTGCCTCTTCTGCGTTTGCGTCACGAACAGGGCCCGTTTCGAATGCCGCTGCAAACGGTGCACGTTGTCGTGTCAAGGAATGCCCGCGCGCCTGAAGTGCTCTTGAACGATAAGTGCTTGCCCGGACCAGTTCGGCATTCGGAATGGTGTGCGTGTTGGGTATATCGACGAACATGCTAACCTTTTCTCTGCTTCCAGCTTCGGGTTTTTCCCGCATTGCTACGATTTTTCGCGTGTCTTCAACGTATGCGCGACCGCATTTGACGTTCCGCCAAACCGACCGCTGCCTTCAGAGGTAAGCACATTATGTCAGCCGTTGCTATTTTTCTGCTTAATTGTCCCTTTTTTTTTCTTCTACTTCTATAGGCTTGCCGCCGATGAATCCTGCTACAAGTTTGTGAACCTCGTTACCTTCCTGATGACCGCAATGTTCACACACGCACCGTGCCACTTGCCTAACGCAATGTTCATCGACTGTCGAACTCGCAAAGCTATAGCGTCATGGCAGTGAATACGCCATTTTTCATCTGCGTCCTTCACTGCGATTCTCGTCAGATCTGATGTCCGGGTTTCCATTTCTTCAGCGCGTTACGCGCCGCGTAGGTTATCGGGTGAGTACATCGCATATTCGCTTGCGCATTTCAATATTTTTCTTTCGTCACTGCAGATAGGCGACACTTGTGGCTCCTGCATTCGTCGTTCGAGACCACGCCGATCGTTGCCGAGAGGCGTCGACAGCTCTTCGTGGGTCACCGGAGGGCTTGGTGACCAAGGTGCCTCAACGCCCGGCCTGCCTCCTCGCCCGGACGCGGCTATGCAACCCTACCATGGCGACCTTCCTATCACATGAAATCTACTCGCCCTTGGTCTTCCGGAGCGTCAGCAATAACTTTGCGTCAGCGCATCTCTCCCAAAACTGGGGCTGTTGTAAGGGCTGCCTTATGTAATGTATTTACGTATATCTCGTGGTATGGTGGATACTTGCAGCTGGGCGAGTTGTTTCATTTGAAGTGTAGCGCACTCCTGTTCAACGTGTTTTGGTTAGCTTGCTGTCCGCGCAAATTTTGTGCACATCTAGCATGTTTTGACGCTCTCTCAACACCACAGGTCTACGAAGTCATCTGTGGACGCCGCCTCCAGTATTCGCGGATGTGCCGCTTCGTGCTGCAGTCTCCCCGCCTTCAGTCTTTCTCCTCCTGTCGACAGTGGTTCCTTGCTGTCACCTGGTGCCCTTCGAGAGGATGTGCAGTCCTGTTTCGCCACGGACAATATTTCCGCGATTCCACTCCAATAAAGATTTTTATGAACGCATCTCTTCCCTGCCGCTGTTCTAATGCTCACTGGCTTCGGCTAGTTTGAGCGCATTGGCGTTTAGTTTCATTGGTAATCTTCTTGTTGCAAGCTAAGACGTCTAAGCAAACCCCTTTCGGCCCAGATCTTCCTATAGTAATCGGGTAAGGCACAAAAAAATGTACAGCGCAAGAGTACTTAGACGTTATATTTCTGCACTGAAACTCGTAGCAGCAGCTCCAGTAAAACTGTTCTCGTTCATTGCCGAAGCCAATTGCGGTGACAATGCGCCTGCAAAGAATCGTTTGCACGGCCACGTCGTGTCGATAGTCTGACTGCATCAAATACGCACCCTTAAACAGCTAAGCTGTTATGGAAGCTGTGCCATCGGTGTTACCGTGTTCATGAAAAAAAAAAAGCCTCGTGACGAGGGTGGAGGCAACGGGGTGCGAGGAAATAGTAATGGGGTCATGTTACAAAGAAAATAATATTGCGAAAATGCGGAAGATGCATTTTGACACTTTGGACATAAATCGCGTAGATTACAGCGCGAAATTTTAAACTGAAACTTCAACCACGATTTTCTCCACTAATAATGAACTTATGTTAGTGAAACGTGTGGCATTAGAGTACTCGCAGTTCCAAATCAAATCATTATTTCTCTGTAGTGTCCCTTTAATACAAACATTCGAACAGTGCTACTTATTCAATGCTCAAATATATGCCTAGGTGTACGCGGGTGCCGAGGCACTTGTCAGTCCTTCCTGCTTTCAGTCCGGGAATACTGATCTTCCAGGACTAAAGAACTCATATGTAGGGTAGGATATAATTTACAAGATTTAACTTTGTCATAATTTCAAAACTTCAATGATTTCCCCTCTCTGGAACGTGTTACGACAGCTAAGTGTTTTATGGTTTGTTTTGTCTTTTCGCTTCGTGGTTTCTTGCATGTCAACAAGTGCATATCATTCATTTTATCACGGCATTATTACATGAGTGGCGTAGTAGCTCGTTCAAAACGTTGTTCTCCTTTTTCGTTTATTGCATATCTGCCATGCTTTGTGCGCACATTGTACAAAGTGCATACTGAGCTTTGTCATGAGCTGTGCTATATACTCGAGGGGGCGAGAGTGCTTGCGCGGATTTTTTCCCCTCTAGTCCACGCCTATTTGCCACTCTTTTCACATGTGCGCGTGAATTAAAATCAATAAGTAAAAATAAATCACATCGTGACCCCACTGACCTGTGGTCTCTGTGAGGAACAGCGCCACGATGAGGACGCCCAGGGCGATGCAGCGTGTCCTGGGCTTCATGATGAAGTCGCGACTGCTCTTTCAGAAGTCGCGAGGTCCTAAGAGAGTGTCGTCCAGACAACACGCGCTTCCCGTACAGTATGTCTGTCTCCGCTCTCTCTTGTAATACGCAAGAAGCGACCGGTGGCTGACTTGTCACGACGCCTGCCTATCGGTGCCCTCCACGAAGACGATAACACGTAATCGGGAAAAGAAAAAAAGAAATAGAGACACACGATCCGCTTACGACGCGGCGCCGAGATTATGTCTCCCTCATATTTCGCGCTGCACCTCTCCTCCTCCTCCTCGTTCGCACTCGCGTCTTTTCTATGCTCTCGGCATGCTGTAGATCTCTGCGGTCCCGACTGCGAGGCGGTGATTAAGACGAAAACAACGCGATGCTTCCCCTCGGCTTGGACTTTGACCTTGGCATGAGGAGAGGGTGGAGTGGTGAAGAACGTTCGCAGCAGCATTCAGGGACACTGCTGGAAATGCCTCTCTATTTATATGAACTTTCTAACTCGGCGTATATGCGGGAAAAGCTACACAGCTATCAAAGAAACGCACACGGCCCCACCGCGGTGGTCTAGCGGCTAAGGTACTCGGCTGCTGACCCACAGGTCGCGGGATCGAATTCCGGCTGCGGCGGCTGCATTTCCGATGTAGGCGGAACTGCTGTAGGCCCGTGTACTCAGATTTGGGTGCACGTTAAAGAACCCCAGGTTGTCTAATCATTTGGTGGTTTGGGGACGTTAAACCCCCACATATCAATCAATCAAAGAAACACGCATGGTCCTTTATTCATTGTCCTAAGACGACTCAAAGGCGGAAACCATTGTATTTTACCTCACAGCCGATGTATTCATCCTGACATCCACCCTTCCAAAGCTTTCTGCTCCGAACGTGGTTTAGCACCACCTTCGAGATTGAAGGCAGCTCACCTGATTTTGCATTGCCTCCGTGATTGGACTACCTTTGGCCGAACGGTTGTTCCATATATGACGTAATCAGGTGACGTAACGTCATTATGACGTGAATAACATTAGTGACCTGAGACGTCATCTTGACGTGATATGGTGGTGGTGGACTAAGCACGTAATAAGGTGATCTTTTGTATCACTCTTTATCGACTCCTCGAGACGTCGATGGTCCAATTTTGCGTTGAATGAGGCATCTAGGCTTTCGCTTTCAAAAAAAAAAGAAAAACAAGCGCACAGTCCAGTTCACTCGGAGAAGCAGCACCACGTTCGTAGTTCAGTAGGAAGCAAGTACTCCGCAAGAGTTCTGTTATATAGCAAATTATCCCATGTAACGAAGTGGGTGTGTGTATTTCGTGGTCTTGTCTGACTTTTGTGACTAGTATAACTTCGACAATTTCATGTGTTTTATTTAATTAATGCATTTGTTTATACGTTAATATGCATATACACGCACTAAAGCAAAAGGGTGGTCAGAAGGGCACAGGCCGCACTGACATGGGATTACATCGGATAGCGTTTTGTTCCCTCCGTGAAGTACATACAGACGGAAATGGGCAGAAATATGGCGGCCGCAACCTACCAAATCGGCAAGGGGCGTAAGACTGGACGCTTGACTATTTTAAATTTATTTTATCCCCTGGTCCGGCTTTCTCATTCGTGTTTATTACTAAACAGCCCCTTTGGTGTTCTTGCCTTTCACCCAGATGGTAGTCGATGGCCATGGTTTCGCGGAACCTACAAAGTTCAGTTCCAACCAAAGCAGCCGCATTTCGACGACAGTGAACTTGCTGAAACACTCAAGTGGGCATCAACAGCTGGTTCTATAATCATTAGTGCGCATATACTTAGAATCATGTTTAAAGGGCACTGTAAGAATTTCCAAATAGGAATAGACTGGCTATATTAAACGAATGTATTGCCTTACAAATTCACTGTCACAATTTTTTTTAATCTGTTCTCAATCTTCCACGCTTCGCATGTTGCAAACTGGATCCTATCCCAGCCTAACCAGAGTCAACAGGTACACAAACTCATACGAGCCCGATCGTTCGGGTCGTGGCGATCCCTTGTGCCATTAAGAGCACGTTCTTTGAAGCTGTCCCTCCTTGCGGGCAGCGATCGTCTCACCATGGAAGGGGAGGAGGCGCTCAAGAACTCCGACCTCGCCGCTAAGCTACGGACCGTCCAGAGGGCCAACGACGCGGCGGTCAAGAACGGCCTGCACGTTCCAACCTGAGAGACCCCTAGGCGTCTCCTCCCTTGTATGGGATCTTTCCAAGTCACCCATGAGGATCATAATAAAGGTGATTGTCTGTCTGTCTTATTCCGTGATTTGTCTCGCTCTTCAAGCTCTCTCTCTCCTTTCATGCGAGAGAGCGCGTTGAAAAAGCTAGACAGAGAATAGGAAGAGGGCATGACCAGATGAAAACAAGCTACGTCTGTTCATCAGCACGCGTCATGAGCTTGGGCAACTTGAGATAAAAAGGTGCACTCAAGGACGTAGCCAGAATTTTTTTTGGGGGGGGGAGGGGAGGGTGACCTTTTTGCAACGATCATTTTTTCATTTCACTGATCATTTTTCGCTTTGTATGCTATGGCGAAAAAAATTAAGAATGACTGATTGATTTGTGGGGTTTAACGTACCAAAACCACCATATGATTATGAGAGATGCCGTAGTGGAGGACTCCGAAAATTTCGACCACCTGGGGTTGTTTAACGTGCACCCAAATCTGAGTACACGTGCCTACAACGTTCCCGCCTCCATCGGAAATGCAGCCGCCTTAGCCGGGATTTGATCCCGTGACCTATGGTCAGCAGCCGAATACCTTAGCCACTAGACCACCGTGGCGGGGCAAATTAAAAATGGGGAGGGAGTGTTGTAGTCATCGGTCCGGTGTGCGAACCCCTGGCTACACCATGGGTTTCCCCATCGACAATAATTTCTGCCTGCACACGAAAAGCTGACGCCACTGCCTCAGCAATGCATTTTCAGGGGCTCACGCCTATTCATCACAACACAGCCCAGAGTGGATTATGGCGGCGCCTACGAGCCTTCTGCGAAAACGTCTACATTGGGCATTTGAGGTGTCTGTGACGCCAGGCTACCTTGCGCCATCGATATACTCCCAAAGTTTTTACTGAAGTTTCGTTATGCTCTCCTATCGCAGACGAGCTCTCACTCCCACGTGTGAGACTTCGTATGCACGGCTGAAAGTGCTAAGCTAGGCTCCCTTACACAGCGCACGTCTGTTGGTTAAGCCCATCGCATATACGTATATGCGATGGGCTAACGTATACGTGGTACTACAGCAGTGGTACTTGAGGGGAAAATACAACCCCTAGCTTAGAAATTAAATATAACCCCTTAGACTTCTGAAAATCACACCAAAAAGTAATGTTCACAAAAGTTACTTGTTTTGCACACGCACTCGCAAGACATGACCACGATCACTTCTCGGAGATACATGGTTATGCAGGACACAAACTAACTGTGGAAATTTCGAAAGTAAAGTTTTTCAAAGGGAGTGCATTGCAACCAATATTTTGTGGCTTGCATATAAAATATACTTAGTAGATTTGATTTAACGAATACTTCAGTTTTAACCGAACTCGCTCTTTGGAAGCAACATATATGTAACTCAGTTGTCATTACTGTAGACACGTGTCCAATACAGGCCCACCTTGAGTGTGCAAAAGACCGATTCTGAGAAGTTTCGCTGAATGACTTTTAAGCATGAAGCGCTTTGGGGGCCCGGCTTGTGATCCACCCGTAGATCTCATGTGGCGTGATCACGCTCAAAATTCAGTTATTTGACCAAAAAAAAAGGTTAGCAATAATTGAAGCTTAAAAGCAGATTCAACTGAATTTAAAACGTCTAAAATGACATAATTAACACAAATAACCTACAAGGCATTCCAATAATTAACTTAATATTGCCAAAAACGCTTCGAAAATATGTGGGTATTTCCCGCGCCGCGCGATAGAGGGCGCCACCTCATCGCCAAGTGCACTAGTGCTTCTTTCACTTAAGGTTCTGCGGGGCTTCGTCACTGCATTTGAAGGGGGAAAGCAACCCGACAGAATTTTCCCGTTCCTCAACTGCCCTTACTAGCAAAAAGTCGGCAAAGCTCAGCAAAAATTAGCGCGTATGTCGCACACGTTCGGGTTTGCGAATCTCCCTAACAGGACTCTACTCGTGCCAGGAAAACACTGCACGCCTACTTCAAACAGTGACGTAATGGGATGTTTGGTAAACGAAGCTGTGAAAACTATACGAATAGGAATTGCTGGGTGCCCATGCTACGCACGTTTTCAAGCTTCAGAGTAGTGGAGCTGCATTCACCGCGAAATTCAAAACTACTACAATCGCTTCACAAGTTATAATATTTTTGTAGTCAATCGGACAGTCATGTAACGCTTTCGTAAGCGTCGTCGATAGGTCTTGTCCTGCAACACCTTTCTAAGTAATCATCGGATGAACTCATATAGGAGACTGTCGCCACTCGAATTAATTGGCGCAAAAGCTTTTCGTGTCCTTCAAGTGCGAGCGAAGTTTCAGGGATTTGTCCTCACTTTCTCGTACCATTTTCAAAACGTATCGCAGAGCCAATTTGAAACTTAAGCCTAAATTTCGAGATGGTAGGAACAAAAAAAAAATACTTCTCCCCCTGATGGAATGCTAAGCAGCATAGAAGTGTGGAGCTTGGGCTAGTTGGCATGGCAGGACGATAGTTTTAGCGCGAGAACAAAACGATGACACAGAGACAAGAAGAACATGATCGCCAACTTCCAACTGAGTTTATTGCGCAGAGCACGAAAATATATAGAGGAGACCGTAACCATGGATCCAGACAGGCCACCATTGGAACCTGAACTTGGAAACGTTTAACGCTAAAACCTTATCTAGTGAGGGAAGTCTAGCTGTACTATTCGAGGAGCTAGAGGGTGTTAAATGGGATATAATAGGGCTCAGTGAGGTTAGGAGGACAGATGAGGCCTATACGGTGCTACAGAATGGGCCCGTCCTTTGCTATCGGGGCTTGGCAGACAGAAGAGAACTGGGAGTGGGGTTCCTAATTCACAGAAAGATAGCTGGCAACATAGAGGAATACTGTAGCATTAATGAAAGGGTGGTAGGTATTGTAATTAAACAGAATAAAAGATACAAGATGAAGGTGGTACAGGCTTACGCGCCTACATCCAGCCATGATGACGCTTCAGTTGAAAGCTTCTATGAAGACGTAGAATCGGCAATGAGTAAGGTAAAAACACAGTATACTATACTGATGGGGGACTTTAATGCAAAGGTAGGGAAGAAGCAGGCTGGATACCAGGCAGTAGGAGATTATGTAATCGGTACTAGAAACGCCAGAGGAGAGCTACTAGTAGAATTCGCAGAACGCAATAATTTACGGATTTTGAATACCTTCTACCGAAAACGAGAAAACCGCAAGTGGACATGGAGGAGCCCTAATGGCGAAAATAAGAACGAAATAAACTTTATAATGAGTGCACATCCAGGCATCGCGCAGGATGTGGAAGTGGTTGGCGAAATACGATGCAGTGACCACAGAATGGTACGGTCTCGAATTCGCCTAGACTTGAAGAAGGAACGACAGAAACTGATACGCAAGAAGCCAATCAATGAGCTAGCACTGAGAGGGAAAGTACAGGAATTCAGAGTGTCGCTTCAGAACAGGTACTCGGCTCTTAGTGAGGAAACCAACCTTAGCGTAGATACATTGAATGATAATCTGACGAGTATCATTACGGAGTGTGCAGTGGAAGTTGGAGGCAGGGTAGTTATACAGGACACTGGCAAGCTCTCCCAGGAAACGAAGAATCTCATTAAGAAGCGTCAAATCATGAAAGTCTCAAGTACAACACACAAAATAGAACTGGCAGAGCTTTCAAAGTTGATTAATAGGCGTAAGGTATGCGATATAAGAAGGTATAACATGGAGAGAATTGAACACGCTCTGAAGAACGGAGGAAACATCAAAGCAGTGAAGAAGAAACTTGGGATAGGCAAAAATCGGATGTATGCACTAAGGGACAAAGAAGGCAAAATGACAGAAAAAAATGGTTTTCTTGCTCAGCACTGCACTGAGTGCAACTGTGTGCCCCTTTTCAAGGACACAGCGATGCTGTACAAGCACAAATATGAGCGCACCCGAGTCATTGTCGAGACCGCGCAGATGGCACGCGAACAGGTGTCCTGCATTAGCAAGCCCTCCGTGTCTCTGTCCGAGAAGGAACTAAGGTTCCTCGAAGGTTTCGGTGCGCGCAAGTAGTTATATTATCTTTACTTTTCTGTTTCGTTTCCTTATAGACTTTTCTTTGCCTTTTTCTGCGCCTTTGTTGTTTGTTTTTGTTTTTTTTTTGCTTTTGTTTTTCTCTTCCTCATGTTTTGCTTTTTGTGCCATATGGCTTTTGTCACATGGTTACGGTCTCCTCTATATATTTTCGTGCTCTGCGCGATAAGCTATATAGAGGATAGAGCACGAAACTATATAGAGGATAGTTTCGTGCTCTGCGCGATAAACTATATATAAAGTTAGCGCTCGTGTCCTTCTTCTCTCTGTGCCGCCGTTTTGTTCTCGCGCTATAACTATCGTCAGGCTAAGCAGCAGCGTTGCTCACGGGTGGCGTCACGGGTTGAACGCCGCTAAGGCGGGTGCTGCGGTGAGCGCTAGAAGATTCGTTTGAAGCGATGGCTGGCGTAAGTCTTGTAGGTGACACGTACAGACATGTTTCAACGCGTACGAGAGGCGCACATCATGTTTATTGCGCATGAACCGACGAATCAGTGGTGTAGCGAGCGGCGGTCGAGGTAGGTGTTGCGGGCGAACGGACAAAGTGGTAGCTGTGGGCGCCGTGGCGAGTGCGTAGCAGGCGAGGGAGAGAGTGACGTCAGCACGCACTGCGAGGGGAGCTTTACGTCAACGCGCAGCCCTTTAGGCACTGCGCTATTCTTCCGACCAGGTTGCAGAAATTAGGTGCCTTTTCTCATATTCTAACCACTACCACCACCACGCGAAGCCCAGGCGTGACCTACTTGGCACCGTGCCAACACCTGCCGCCCGCAGTGCGTTCGTAAGGAGGGACAGCGTTACAAAAGCTAGTCAAAGAGCTGCTTAGCCTCTAGAGAACTCTTGCAAACTGGTTTTACAGATACTACGACAGCACAAAGTAAAATAGAAAGGAATTCAAGTTATATTCATTGTTTTTTTGGAAGATGAATCTCATAACCAAATCAACATGTGCGGAATATTTTTTCTAGTGACAAGTCGCTATTATTCTGACAACAAATGTTCCTTTTCTCGAAACTAGCACACTTTATAAGTTTAGCCGTTATGAGCTATTGTTCTATTTTTTTCAATAAAATAAATCAGTTTGCTTGAACCTAAAGCCCCACAATCGCGTCTACTGCCGCCAAGGAGGTTATATTAAAGCTTCTAGAGTGGCGGAGAGGCTCCGCGGCTGAAGCCGACACCGCCATATTGATCAGGGCAGAAAACGGATAGGCGCATATTAGCGTGCGTGGCTTTCGTGTTGATTTAGTGCTAGTAATGTTGCGTATCATGCCTCTAATTGAACAAGACGCTTCTGAACATGTCTGGGATCACATTTTGAGGCGACGATGTTGGGCTCTTGGGTAGTATTTGGCTGCGCGAATCGTGTGAAGCGGACTGGGCTCAGCTTTCGATGTTTAAGTATGCATGCTTCGCTCATTCGCTTATTCTTCCATATTTTAGTGACTATGCGACTGCATTCATAGATTTTCTTTTGGCGTCCGGGGGCACAATGACGCTAAGAATAATTTTTTGCAGGGTCTATGT
Organism: Rhipicephalus microplus; assembly: GCF_043290135.1. Taxonomy (NCBI): domain Eukaryota; kingdom Metazoa; phylum Arthropoda; class Arachnida; order Ixodida; family Ixodidae; genus Rhipicephalus; species Rhipicephalus microplus. The sequence goes on along the minus strand of NC_134704.1, from coordinate 32,949,093 downwards.
TTTTGTAGGATATATATATATATATATATATATATATATATATATATATATATATATATATATATATATATATATATATATATATATATATATATATATATATATATATATATATATATATATATATATATATATATATATGTGTGTGTGTGTGTGTGTGTGTGTGTGTGTGTGTGTGTGTGTGTGTGTGTGTGTGTGTGTGTGTGTGTGTGTGTGTGTGTGTGCGATATCCCTGAGTACGTTTTTTTTTCTTTTTATAGTGAAAGGTGTTACGAGATCAGAACACGGGTCATGCGTAGAGCCGTGTCCGCCGCCGCCACTCGTAATTAGTATCGAACAAAAAAAAAAACTCGGTAAGTTAAGAATATCAATGACACAATGAGAGTCCAACCCGGGTCCGCTGCCTGCCAACCCAGCATTCCACCACTGAGCCGCGCCAGCGCTTGGAACTTGTTTCTAAACTGGTTTTAGGCAGGCTTAATGTCTGGAAACGAGTCGCATTAATATGAGTAATAAAGCATATTAGACCATCAAGGAACAGCGAGGCGTCACACAATGCGAATTTCGTGACGACTTGGTCGTCCAACGCTTTCATCCATTAAAAAAACTTGTTCTTGATCACCTATTAACTGTGGTGCATAACCACTTCACGCATATTTCTTCATGAATACTCATTCATTGGAGAGTTTGCAGGGTCAGGCACTGCGTATCTGCCTAGGACTGCCCCGATGCGCTTCTACTTATGCCACAATCATGCTTGCCAAAGACCATCCGGTCAAGACATATATAATTGTGGATTGCCTCAGAGCGCACATTCGACATGCTAGCCGTGTCCGCGACCACCACTTGGCCCTTCTACCTTCCGGAAGACCACGTGCTACGTTTTCAGACGTCATAGCCAAGCACCTAAACAGCATTCCATCAGGATATACGCCAGCTGCGAGAACGGCATGACCTTTGTGGTGCCTCGACCAGCCGCAAGTACGTCTAGAAATTCCGGGAATCAAAAAGAAAAGCAGTCACTCCAGAGTAGCATTGAAGCAAGCAACACTGCTATTATTACATGAGTTGTACTTAGACCGAACGCAGATATTCACTGATGGGTCCGTCTCATCCAGCAGCTCATCAGGTGCCGCTGTAGTTCCGGCTGCAGAAATGACAATCAAGTTGTCGCATATGACTACATCTACGGCATCAGAGCTTGCTGCTATAAGGGCTGCTTTACAATATCTCGTTCAAGAACGTCCAGTAAAATGGGTCATATTCTGTGATTCGAAGGCAGCGCTTTAGAGTTTGCAGTCTGCCATGCGTAGGAGGAGCCATGACCAACTGGTACAAGAAATAAGACATTGCCATCATGAAGCTCTAGCACGAGGGCATGATATTATATATCAATGGCTGCCTGGACATATCGGTATTACCGGAAATCAATTAGCCGATGATGCAGCCCACTCAGCCCATGAAGAAACCCGTGTAGTCCCGATTCATCTAGCAAGGAATGATGCAGCAAGACAACTTTACCTGCTGGCTCGAGATCTCACACGCACGTTCTGGTCGTCTACCAGCTTCCATCACAACTTTCCCGTCTACCAGCTAAAGCTACCATCACAACTTTCCCGCTCCGATGCGACACTGTTATGCCGCCTTTGGTTGGGTGTTGCATTTACAAAGGTGTATTCCTTTCGCATTGGTATGGCAGACACTCCTACATGCGACTACTGCGGAGCTGAAGAGACCATCGAACACGTCCTGTGCAGCTGCGCTTGCTACGACACACAGCGATGCCAGCTACGGATGGTTTTGAATCGACTTGACCCCGGACCATTTTGTGTGCAGAAGATACTAGGACCTTGGGCATCTGCCTCAGTTGCGCAGAAAGCAACTAAAGCACTGCTACTTTACCTTAAGTCAACAAACCTGAGCGACCGCCTGTAAACTGTGTGTGCTCCCCGAGTGTGCTCGTGATTGTGTGTACCTTCTCATCTTTCTGCAACCCCTTTTCTCCCCTTTATTCCTTCCCCAGTGCAGGGTAGCAAACCGGATGTGCGTCTGGTTAACCTCTCTGCTTTTCCTTGTATCTTTATCTCTCTCTCTCTCTCTTCATCGTCATCAGCCACTGCATAAAATGATGCACTAAACTTCAAAGAAGTGTGTAGCGAATACCGCGTACGATTCTCCAAAGAATGGCGAAGGATAGCATAGTGAATGCTGGCCTACTACAGAAAATTTATGATTATTTATGGCACTGTGGGTACCCAGCAGTGCCCTTGTAGCATCCCAAAGAGTTTTTAGAGAAGGCTCTGAAAGGCCACTCTCCCAGCTTTCGCTGTGACTGTTTTGCGCGTTCCTTGCAGGTCTGGCGTGTTCTTTTTTTTTTACACGCTTGAAGCGCCAAGTGTTCAAGAAAAATTAAAGTAGATGTGCATTAAAGTCTTTTCCACGTTCGTTCGCCTACTAAAAATATTAAACAGGTGCTTTTGTAGCAATAACGAAACGCACGGCAAGCATCACGGCGCTTCAAAACAGGCGCCGCCTCCTTCTGCCCTGAGCAATATGGCCGCCGCGGCTTCACTTCGAGACATGGGCGGGTATGCGGGACCGCCACTCCAGTAGATTTAGTATAACCTCCTTGACTGCCGCTTCAGTTCATAGTTGTGGCATAATGAGGCATTCAGTTCTTGTTTCGCGTCTCGCGCCGACTGAGGCGCCACGCCGCGTAGATCCAACGCACTAAAACAAGTATGGCGGCTGTGGTGCAAGATCACGGTAGCAAACATGTGGACGAAAAGGAGAAAATAATAGAAGACGGTGATGAGGAGGACGACGCCGAGGACGACGTCGGACCTCAGGACGCCGCTAAGAAGAAAAAGAAACGAAAGAAGAAGAAAAAGAAAGGTGAGAGTAACGAAGACCGCCAACCCCGTATTGCGGCCGTCCCACATGGCTTGGTTGTGTTGTTACTTGCCGCTGCCTTATTTTTTTCCTTAACGTGCAAGGGCACATTTTAATAAACGCTTGAATTCTACACCTGCGGCCTACTGAACTTTAACAGAAAGCATGTTAATCAGATAATTCGCCAGCGCCCAGTTTGCTTGCGCTTGCTCCCTCGCCCGTGTGTGTTTGGGGGCCCGCGACGGCTAAAAATACGACGTAGAGGGAGAACCCTGAAATGCAGGCGGATTCTCTTTTCTTCTTGCTGACACAGGCAGCTGTCGTTAAGTGTGGCGTACACTTCGTGTCGAAGCGGAGATAGGCTTGCGCCGCGCACGTTTGGCCTGGGTTTGTATTGTTTGTCACCTGGTCCGTACTCGCCTTTAGGTCCTCAAGAAGCCAACGGACTAGAGCCAGGGTCAACGCAAGTTTCAGAAGTAACAGCCGGGCTCGAAAACCAGCACATCGATGGTACAGGTGACAAGACTGAGGAAAAAGGTAATTCTATCCTTTTCGCTCTTTGGAGCCCATTTGTTTGCAAGCTGCTGGCTGTTGTTATGCCAGCGAGTAAACTTAGCAAATGGTAGGAAACGTATGATGTATTGCTCAGGCAAATAAAAACCCATACGTCTGTGGTTTTCTTTAAGTGAATAATTTAGCAATTTTTGTGACGTTTGATGGATTAGGCTTTTGATGTACTTGTTTACAAGCCGGCTTCGAAGGAAAGCATTTGTGTTTTTTGTAGTTGTAGTCGATGTGTCTCCAGTTCCCATGTCTGCTAAATGTGCACGGGAAAAAAAAGATGCAGAGAAATGTGGAATGTTATTATAGTTTTCTTGTTATTTTATTCAGCATATTCTGAGATAGCTAGTTCAGTGTGCAATTTTTGTGACGTTTGATAGATTAGACTTTTGATGTACTTGTTTACAAGCCGGCTTCGAAGGAAAGCATTTGTGTTTTTTGTAGTTGTAGTCGATGTGTCTGCAGTTCCCATGTCTGCTAAATGTGCACGGGAAAAAAAAGATGCAGAGAAATGTGAAATGTTATTATAGTTTTCTTGTTATTTTATTCAGCATATTCTGAGATAGCTAGTTCAGTGTGCAATTTTTGTGATGTTTGATAGATTAGACTTTTGATGTACTTGTTTACAAGCCGGCTTCGAAGGAAAGCATTTGTGTTTTTTGTAGTTGTAGTCGATGTGTCTCCAGTTCCCATGTCTGCTAAATGTGCACGGGAAAAAAAAGATGCAGAGAAATGTGGAATGTTATTATTGTTTTCTTGTTATTTTATTCAGCATATTCTGAGATAGCTAGTTCAGTGTGCAATTTTTGTGACGTTTGATAGATTAGACTTTTGATGTACTTGTTTACAAGCCGGCTTCGAAGGAAAGCATTTGTGTTTTTTGTAGTTGTAGTCGATGTGTCTGCAGTTCCCATGTCTGCTAAATGTGCACGGGAAAAAAAAAAGATGCAGAGAAATGTGGAATGTTATAGTTTTCTTGTTATTTTATTCAGCATATTCTGAGATAGCTAGTTCAGTGTGTTCTTGAAGTGTTACATATATTGACCTTATTGTCTAAAATAACCTTTATTGCATACATTTTGTTTTAGGTGATGGTGAGGAAGCAAAGAAGAAGAAAAAGAAGAAACCTAAAGGTAGTTACTATGGCATCCTTCTAACTTTGCTTTGAAGCATACATGGTAGCACGGCGGCTCAGAATTCTTCTGAACACAGATATCAAAGTGCCATGGTTAAAGGGGCCATGCAACACTACTTTAAACGACCAGCCAACAGGCGTTGACTTTTTTTTACACCCCCCAAAGAAGCTCGACAATTTCAAGAGTACATCGCGGCAATTACGTTTTCCGAATATCGCAGTGCTGATCGACGACTTGACGTAACACGCAGCTCATCAATTAGTTTAAACCAGTCACGATGACATGCTACACCTTCCCCTCCATTGGAGAGAGAAGGGGGGTGAGATCATGCGAAAATTTTAAACCAGCTGAAACGAATGTTCTAACCCCTGTAACTTCCTTAATGTAGCATGTATTTGTAATGTACTTGCGGCAGCATGTTCACAAATCAAAAGTGCACATATCTTTTATAACTGTTTTTTGACGTCTTAGTTGTTTACTGACCCTTTACCTGAAGTATATTTATTGAGATTGGACTAATATTAGAATTATGGTCAATTTTGAACGATTAGAACCTAAATTTTAAGTCAATATGCATCCTTGAAATTTTGTAACACAGAACTGTAAAGTAAAATAAAGTTTTTTCATTCCATTCCAACAGTAAAGTGCATAGCCTAAGTTCTGCTTCAGTAGCTGTATATATTTATACAGAATACATGAAAAGATAATCAGCTGGTTATCTTGAAATTAATCACAAATAATGGTGCCTAAGTAATGAAAAACGTTGTTTTGAGAAAATAGTTCAATGTCATAAAACAGCTGAACAGCAAACATGGTTTTCCACGAACACCACTCTACTATTTTTTTCAATTTTTTTGCAGTGGAACATCTTGTCTTGATTGTTTTGGTTTTTTTTGTGAGCTGTTGTGAACCTCCACCCGCAGTGTATTGTTTGCAGTCAACTTTTTTCAGCGATTCAATTTTATTTTCGCCACCCTTAAATCCTTATTTCAGAATTTCGGCTTGTGTGATAGTGCCATCACTAAACGAAAGAACTACAACCCATGCACTGTGCAAAGAGTGAAGCCTTAACGAAGACAGCAAAAACTGTGTGACGCAATTCACGGTTAGCTCAATACTTGCACTGCACAGTTTACACTTACAGTTCAGTCTGATTGCATCACAAATAATATTAATGTTCATGTACCTGTTGTCACCCTGCTTGCGATTCACCTTGAAGGGTGCTGAAAAGGCTGAGAGGTTCATTGATGAGAAGTGTGCTGGTTCAGCATTCAGTGCCTCAATACATTGGTGGTGAAACGCGGTTTATTGGCACAAGTAGCACTTGCACAGTAGGTCTATTGATGCGGAAAGCGGGCGGCAGCAACGGACTCAGGAATCACAGCAATCGGGGCAAACGCTCGGGCTTGGCTCCTCCTGCTAAAGGCGTGACCTACTGCGGCACATATTCTTCTTCCTCTCTACAGTGGCATTTATTTGCATTTAAAAGAGAACAAGTCTAAGGTTGCACCTACTTCAAAATCAGATTTAATGAAGAAATGTTGCAGTGCTACAGTACGAAACTAGCATAGTTTGCAGCATTTATGATTGCATCCAGATATGAAAAAGTCAACAGAGCCACTGAAAATTTTGATCACAGCCATGGACAATAAAAAAAAAATGCTAACTGCCTCATGCAGCAAAGATGTGCGAACATTCAAGACAGCCAAGTAAATTGGCTTTGAAAAGTGCAGTGTGACTTCTTGGTTCAGCGAATGGAATTGGTTAACTTGATTTCTCTCACAACTAACAGGTTCAAAACAGCAAACTGATCCACCGTCGATTCCCATCTGTGATCTGTTCCCTGATGGCAATTTTCCGGTTGGGGAGGAAGTAGAACATCCCATTCCAAATGACAGGTATTGATATGATTGATATACACTCCAGGTTTTTTTTTTTGATTGTCCAGGAATGCATACGATAAGCACCTTCATTCTCATCCTCTAGTCTCACAAGTATCAGTTGATGTTAACCTACAAAAACTTTTTGCCATACAGTCCTGGCGAATGTCAATACACTGTGCTGTGTAGTAACAACGAGGTACGAGTTCCGTGTGATTGAGACGAACTTTCACTCGTGCAGCCGTACAGGAAAGAACCGCATGACTGATCCGGAGAAGAAAGCTTTGGAGTCCATGTCGCAAGATCAGTACAGGGAGATAAGGCAGGCAGCTGAAGCACACCGCCAGGTGAGTGCTTGTACCTGTTGTAGAGGAGCACTCACAGAAATATTTTGCATGGTTGTTTGTGTTAATAATAGCTGGTGACCCTGTTATCACGGCTATAAACTTTGCTTGCTTTAGCACAGGGGCTGATTACGACAACATGCCGAACCATAGGCTCGGCCTAATCACTGTTGGTGCTTTTCTGCGGCAGTCCCGGGCTATCTGAGTTGTAGTTTCGTATAAAATCAACTTAACTCTTTTTGGTGGCTCTACTTGAAGTAAAGGGGGCTTGGGTGGCACTTGTAACACTCAAATGGTCGTTCGCCATTCAATTGCATCTTGGATACAAGGTTCGCCCATAAAATCTGACTACCGGTACTGTTCAGCGCACCCAATTTCTGTCGTGATAATGCACATAATCTAAGTGGCCTAAAACAAAATCAGCAAGTTTCTGCAATGGCGCTTCCTTTTCGTACTTTTTCTTTTTCATGATCATTTCGATGGCAACCCGGGTGTATGTTAATTTTTAGAAATTTTAATGCACCCTGCAACGCCTGTTTTGATTCTCGGACACACAAGACTGCATGCTCAACACGTTTTGTGCTAATATAAGGTTGTTTTTGCTGTAGTGTGAATGTTCGTGATTATGACGTATGTGTTATTAGCGGTCTATGCTGTAGTCTGAAATACAATTTTTGGAAATTTTGCCCCGTGTAATAGGTGCACTCAGAACTTGGAGCTGGATTTTCTTGAAAACAAGTACACTTATTATGCAAGCAAATACGGTAGTTAGCGTAAGTGCTGCCATGTCAGAGGGGGCGCTGTGCTCACGTGCTGCCTTAGCAAGGTGGTGCCAGCAGTGCCGCTTGGTTGAGTGAGGTTATTTGGGCGCTTGTGGTAGAGTTGTTTTGCTCTTCGATGGCTTGGCATGGTTGGTGATGGTTGGCTCCTGGGAGGTTCTATCGGTGTAGTGCCACGGCTTGATTTTGTGGGTCCTCGCACTGAGTTGAACATCAGTGACAATTCATTTGCGGTACATTATATGGGTGGTGCCGTCTTTTTTTTGTCATGTTTTCTGTGTGTTGTATTGGCTGATCTCGTATGCTACCACTTACATAATTGTTTAAATCGGCTAGGGAACTTGTCTTTATGTAAAAGTTGTTAAAAGGGGGGATGACACATTATTTCATAGCTTATATAGCCTGTGGGATCGATTCTCGGGAATATCTGCATATCATTTATCAAACCTCAGTAGCGAATACAGCTGGGAAGGTCATCTGTATTAATTTTAAAGCTTGTGCGCCTGGTCTAGCACTATACGCTGCATCTTGTGGCACGCAAAGTGGCTTGAAGGGGACCCGAAAACTTCCACATGCTCAAGACCACGTGGCAGTGCGAAAGTGCGGTTTAGTTCTGTGTCCCGTTTCACTTGCTAGATGTCGTTAGCTGAACATGGCAGCTTGTCATTCGCGTAGCTTTTCGAACCCAAAACTGAGACTGGTTTGAAATAAACAAAATGTATTTAATTATCTGTGATACACTACCGCTAGAAATGTGCTGTGTTAAGACTCACAGGCTTACGGCAATATAGTGCAGCAAAACAACTGCCACAATGAGATTTTTGTGTTGGTGCTGCTTTAGTAAATTTCATTTTGCTGGTTGCACGATGGTGTGTACTGTCTCCCGTTCTAAGCATGGTGCTTTTTTTTTTTCAGTTCCTATAATTAGGACGTATTGCAATGTCTAAAACGGCACTATTATCAACAGCAGTGTCTTACTTACCAAGAAATTAAGATAAATGTATCGCACATTGCGCGTTACGAGTGGGACATTTGTGAAATTATCCTGATCACGTGAGAGTGTCTGCCTACCGTGAATCACTAGTAATCAAACTAGCCGGAATTAAAAAATAACTTTCCATACATCAATAAACGTAATAAGATGCTGCTTGTCCGTTTCTGTTTCATATATAGAAAAAAGAACCGCCTGGCATTACTATGGGGATAGATGCAAGTCGTACAAAAAATGTTCAGTTTCTGGCTGGTTCATAATTTTTGCAAGTGCTAAAGGCACGTACGTAAGATGTCTGACGTACGTGCTCTTAGGTGTTACAAAAGTTGTGAATCAGTACCAACTAGCCTGAACCCAGTGCCTTTGGCTGGATAGGTGACGCCGTTTAGCGGGGCTCAGTTAAACCAAGCAAGCAGAATCATGGCCTCTGATATTGCAGAAAGTTGTTCTGGGGACGTTGCTGCTGCTGTGGCTTGTCCTACTTTTGCTCTGCGGCTACTGGTGTCGGCGGCTGCTTAGTAAATGCGGGCAATATTGGGCATGTAAACAGTGATGTCTATTTGCCTGCTTACACGTGCGGGTGATCTTAAGTGCGCTAATGCAATGTGTACCATTAAAACGTGATTTTATTTCAGAATAATCATTTCCTTGGCATAAAACTAGCACTACGTGGTTTCTGGACCGCTATTTCAACAATCATCAACTTATTATATTTGTATTTAGGGTCTCCTTAAAACAGAAATTTCCGCTGTATGTGAGCTTGTAAGCCACCCATCAGAAAATTTTGATTTGAAGAATTCTTTAGTGATTAATGTCATGAGGGCATTATAAACAGTCTAGTCATGGAAAGTGCTTTTTTTATTCAGAAAACACCCTGTTGCATCATCCTTGTGCTTATTGTCACTTACTTTGCTTTTAGACAAGGCAGTATATGCTAAAAGTTATCAAGCCTGGAATGACCATGATTGAAATATGGTAAGTTTGGCAAGGGCTCTTTCTTTAACGAGTGCAAACATCTTTATCCAACTATCTTAGGTACCTCAGCCTTGTAAAAAATCTACAAAGGTTGGGGACATCGAGGGTCTTGTAAGAGTATGAAAAGTTATGCAGTAAAGACACTAAAGTTATGCAGAAGACACTAAAGTGGCACAAAGAATCAATTTAGGTTGATGTACCTCAGGCTGTAGTTAATTATCTGTAGTGTTCTGCCGCACAAGCAATGCACTGGGATATTACTCATAGCTCTCAACCACATATTGCAGAAAAAAAAAACAGCACCAAGATTGTTGTGTCAGTACATCTTAAGCAGATTTTAACAGCATGTATACACAAATTTTACCGCCGTATTTGGTAATCTAAGGTGACTACGGTGTTTAGTATTCATGCCGGTAAAAGTAGTGTTGATTTTGAGAGAAATGTCCGTTCTGTGGGGTCTTATGACGGCATTGATAAAAAACAGTAATTTTCTCAATTATGAATTAAACATCAGCTTTCAGGAGGTCCTGAAGGTTCAAACAATATTTTGGGCTCCCCTTGAGTTTTAAGACCCTGCTGTAATCAGTGTTGGTGATGTTTTCAACCTCGTTCTGATGTGCCAAAATGACAATGTCATCCATAGCAGAGTGATACCGAATGCTGTGCTCACTGAACATTTGCATGTCAGCCATAGCAGAGTGATACCGAATGCTGTGCTCACTGAACATTTGCTGAAAACGGTGGCTCATAAACTGTGCACCAATACCGACCGAACGTCGTAATACTCTAAAATTGCGTTGGGGGAAGGCAACAACCTAATTGATGGCAGCTGGCCACACTTTTTGTTGTGAACGCATATAATTTAAAAGAATTGAGCACTACAGTCAACTGCCGATTTTTCGGACACCCGAATTTTCGGGCATGCCTGATAATTCGGACATCTTCGCAGCACCGCCACGAGCCCCATAGAATCAATGTATAAGGAAGTCTGAAATTTCGGGCGCTCGAACCCCCCGAAGTCCAATTTTCCGGACTTTTTGACGCTACGGAAGGTCGGAAACTATCACTGACCTCCCGTGAAAACCACCACAACTGCGACAAACGCGGTTACGATCGCATAAATGAGCGCGCCGGTCTACTGTGGCGGCATCTGTTGCTTGGACTCGTTGATCGTTAGCGAAGAAACATACACGGCCTCCAAGATTCCTAACACTGGCCGTGTTTATCGCGCAAGGGTGCTTCGCTGACAATCGAAACTATCCACCCGGAAATTTTTTGGCGCCAATAAAGTTCCTTTCGCTTTAGCGCTTGTTTTCGTGTGTGCCACTCTGGCTTCCCGCGCAGCGCTTTCGCGAAGTGTTTCACCATTTCAAACTAGAACTAACCGTCACACACCAATTTGGTCTGGCCACGCTGGCTATCTTGATTGTTTACCAGCGCCACCTCCGGAGTACCCAAGGCACCGTCGCCTGCCGTCGTGCGGTTTTGTTTACGCAGCCCACATGGTGTTTGGCTAGCCTAGTGCGTGGTTGTGCGATCGTGTGAAGTGTGCTCTGCAACGCTAAGCCTAGGTGCTTCGACGCTCGTCAGCAAACTCCTTTGTTCACATCGGGAGGATGGAGGATTTCGCTTGCCTGCGATGGCCCCCACTCCGCCTTTGTCGTCCTCGCCGATGGCATCGAAGCGTGGAAAACAGTACCTTCGGTTAATGGTGAAGAAAAAAGCCGCCATTATTAAGTTAGTGAAGAGTGGCCGAGCGCAGGCTGAGGTTCGTAGACGCTGACAACGAGCTCGACTTCTGCACAGAGCTAACCGACGATGCAATAGTCAGTCAGGTTATGGCGGATTCAGACGACTCCGATGTCGAAAAAGAGCAACCGACGCCTGCGCCACCTACGACCGCCGAATTGATGCGAGCATTGATGACGCTGTCATCAGTGTACAGTGATAACATGACCCGTGCTCAGATCGAGGTGAATGTGATCACATGCAAGCGGAACGCCGTTCAAACAAGAATCAACAAGTTTTTCAAGCCACTGCAGCTCTAACACCGGCTGCCGTGACGGCACCCGCTGTCGGCTGCATGCATTTTTTTAACGGCTCTTTTCAGAGCTACCCCACTGATGCTTTGGCAGAGTTCTGGAAGTCTGGTACTTCAACCTTGACCCTCTTGATCCGAGAAATATCAATGAAATGATGCGTTTTTTGCTTGCATTGAGAAATATTAGCAAAATGGTGCGGTTTTTTTTTGCTTGAATTGAAAATTATCAGTAAAATAATGCTTTTTTTTTTGCTTGCATTCATTTTTTCGGACTGCCCGAATTTTCAGACGGTTTTTCGCTCCCTAGAGGCTCCGAAAAATCGGCAGTTGACTGTATTTAATATGCTGTCAAAAATTTAATCGTTACTGATAGCTTCAAAAAAAGGCTCGTCGGCTGGTTTCGTCACAGAACCTTCGTGATCTTATGGTGCGCTCGGTAATGATGCGGCAGGCAGCTGAAAGTGCTCCAGGCCCCGTCGCAGTGGTCTAGTGGCTAAGGTACTTGGCTGCTGACCCGCAAGTCGAGGTTTCGAATCCCGGCTGTGGTGGCTGCATTTCCTATGGAGGCGGAAATGTTGTAGGCCCGTGTGCTCAGATTTGAGTGCATGTTAAAGAACCCCAGGTGGTCGAAATTTCTGCAGTCCTCTACTACGGCGTCTCTCATAATCATATGGTGGTTTTGGGACGTTAAACCCCACATATCAATCATATCAATCGAAAGTGTTCCAGAAAAAAAACCTATTAGCTGCTGGAGCCTAAACCTTGTTGCAAGAGCAGTAGGCTGACAGAGAGCACATTTATTTGTGGTAAGTTTGTCTGTTTTATTTGCTCTTGCTGGGGCTCTCTCTCTCTCTCAACAAAAAAGATTCTTTTGGCTACAAGATTTGGATGCCAAAAAGCAGGCTCCTTAGTATCCCAAAACAAGTGATAACTCCCCTTTTATCATTGTTGCACTCAGTGCTGCTGCCTCTGCAGCTGTTTGTACTTGTCATTTTCTTTTTATCTTTACAATGGAAATGTAAAATTGAGTGCTAGTGTGTGGGACCTGCCGAATGCAGAACAATGCTGAGTTCGGTGTGCAATATAATGGACGTGTACCCCTGGATACTTCCGTAGCGTTGCACTCACCAGCTTATGCTGTCCTCAGATATGGTGGCTCATATTGGAAATTTGGCCCGTGTATTCCGCATCTGCAAGTGAACGTACCGTTTTCCTCTGGCACATAATTGTCTTGCCTTATGGCCCATTGGGTGAAGTAGCATTAGTAAACAACCACACATAATTCAACCATCGGATTTCTGCATTAGCCTCAGTAGATTGTTTAGGTAAGTCTTATTTTGTAACAGCCACAAAATTTCATATATACATTGTGTTGAAATCATAAAATCAGTTTGTTGTATACATTGAGGTTTTTACATGATGCTCTATGGACGTGAAACTTGTAAAAAGTTCCAGTTTTGAGGATAAGTACCAGTACTTCATTAATTGCGAGTTTTGTTGCATTGAGAGTTCATAATGATGAGGTTCAGCGGAATATTATTGCAATAATAATTTTTTTTGCTATGTTACGAGGCTGCCTCTTGGTGTTTCTTTTTTGATGTCATTTTTGCCTGGTTGCTTTTATGAAAACTTGGATGTGGTGTGATTGCATAGGTTGTGTGGTTTTTCCACCTTCTTTGCCAATGTTGTGGTAATTGGGAGCATGATATAAGTGCAGAGGTAGGCTATGAGTTGAAAAAATGTGATATTTAAAGGAACTTTTTACGTCTAAGTTGTCCTATGTAAAATGCAGTTTGGTTGGGCTGTTGGCCACTTGTTTTGTCATTGTGTCTTAATATCTTTCAGGTCCATACCTTTAGAGCTGACCTTCTTAATTGCACTTGAACTTGTTTGTTTTTTTTTTCTTGTCGCTGCAGTGAATTGTTAGAGTCTACAGCTCGCACGCTCATCAAGGAGAATGGACTGAATGCTGGGCTGGCCTTTCCCACGGGCTGCTCGCTCAATCACTGTGCCGCGCACTACACTCCGAACGCGGGCGACCCGACGGTGCTGGGCTACGACGATGTGTGCAAGATTGACTTTGGCACACACATCAATGGCAAGCAGATCACAGTTGGTGGCCCTCATTGAGAAGGCATCTTCTGTCTTGTTGCTCTTTCTTTCTTTCTTTTCCACGGTACATTCGGCTTGTTTCCGTATGATCTGGTGACGCTCGTGAACACCCATTTTGCGGAAATTGAGCACTCTGAACACATTCAGCTGGTATTTTCAGAGCACTGTGTTACAGCTCTCAGCGCACCAAGGCGCTCGCACCTTCGGCCTCTTATTGCAGTGTTAAGGCGTTTAATAGCCGGTCCACAGCGAGCAAGCACAATGGCGACAGTAACAGTCAAGCACGGGCTCTCAGTGCGAGCGGCGTCCTTGTTGGGTAGCCCCACTAGAAGGTACTCAAGAGTTCGACCCATTTCATAGTTCGGAGGCTTCGCTACAATTACCCCGGGGTCGAAGAGGGAGCCGCCTGGCGACCTAACAGCTTGTTATTATGAGCGGGTCATAATAAGCCTTCAGGCGCTCCACGTTGACGATGTCTCGCCCACGGCGGCGCATGTCCGAAGATTGTTCAACGGGTTCGATCAGATAGTTGACGGGTGAGGTGCGCTCGATGACACGGTAGGGGCCTTCGTATTTGGGACGTAGTTTGGAAGAGAGGCCAGCGGCAGAGGTCGGGATCGAGAGCCATACAAGCGCACCAGGAAGGAACGTGGGCTCAGAAGTGGTGCTGGCATCACGGATACTCTTCTGCCGCTCTTGCTCTTGCGTCGTAAAAGTCTTGGCAAGCTCGCGACACTCTTCAGCAAGCCTGGCTGTCTCGGAAATAGGTGTACACTCAGATGGATCCGGCGTGTACGGGAGTATCGTGTCCATGGTGTGCGACGGGTGCCTTCCGTACAGCAAGTAGAAAGGTGAAAAACCAGTCGTGCTCTGAGGGGCGGTGTTGTAGGCGTAGGTGACGAAGGGCAGTATATTATCCCAATTAGTGTGGTTGGCAGCGACGTACATAGAAAGCATGTCGCCGAGGGTGCGGTTAAAGCGTTCGGTGAGGCCATTCGTCTGTGGGTGGTAAGCAGTAGTTTTGCGGTGGACAGAATGGCACTCCGTCAGAATGGCTTCGACGACTTCCGACAAGAAGACACGGCCTCGATCGCTGAGAAGCTCTTGGGGTGGTCCGTGGCGCAGTATAAATCGATGCAGCAGGAAGGACGCAACATCGCGCGCAGCAGCCGCAGGGAGAGCGGCGGTTTCGGCGTATCGCGTTAAATGGTCAACGGCAACGATGGCCCAGCGGTTACCAGCCGACGTCAGAGGAAGTGGTCCATACAAATCGATACCTACGCGCCCAAAGGGACGGTCAGGGCAAGGTAACGGTTGTAGACTGGTGTGCGACATGTGAGCTGACGGTTTACGGCGTTGGCAAGTGAGGCAAGAGCGAACGAACTGCTGCACATAGCGGTACATCCCGCGCCAGAAGTAGCGTTGTCGAATGCGATGGTAGGTTTTGAATACCCCAGAGTGCGCGCATTGCGGATCAGAATGGAAGGATTCACATATGTCTGACCGCAGACTGCGGGGTATCACGAGTAACCACTGCCGGCCGTCGGCGTCGTAATTGCGTCGGTGTAGAAGGCCGTCACGAATGGCGAAATGGCGAGCTTGACGACGCAATGCACGCGTGGATGGCGTTGCGGATGGATCAGAGAGCAAGTCGATCAGCGGGCCGATCCAATTATCCTTTCGCTGTTCGGTAGCGATTATGTCAACGTCAATGGCAGAAACAGCAGCCGAGGATACTGAGCAGAGCACATCACCTTCAGGCAGAGGGGAGCGCGAGAGGGCGTCGGCATCAGCATGCTGGCGTCCATTGCGGTACAGCACGCGGATGTCGTAGTCTTGTAAACGGAGAGCCCAACGGGCGAGACGGCCTGAGGGATCCTTCAATGATGAAAGCCAGCATAGTGCATGATGGTCGGTGACGACATCGAATGGGCGACCATACAAATACGGTCGAAACTTTGTAAGAGCCCAGACGATCGCCAGGCACTCTTTCTCCGTGACGGTGTAGTTTGTCTCAGCTCTCGTGAGCGTACGGCTTGCATATGCTACGACATATTCAGGGAATCCGGGTTTGCGCTGCGCCAGGACAGCGCCGAGGCCTACACCGCTGGCGTCTGTGTGCACCTCCGTCGGGGCCGTAGGGTCGTAGTGGCGTAGAATGGGAGGAGATGTCAACACATGGCGGAGCTTCGCGAACGCGTCGTCGCACTCAGACGACCACGAATTGAGGGACCCGTTACTTCCAAGGAGCTTCGTCAGCGGTGATATGATCGTGGCAAAGTTTCGTATGAAGCGTCGGAAGTACGAGCACAGGCCCACGAAACTACGCAGTTCTTTGACGGACGCAGGTTTGGGGAATTCGGCCACGGCCCGAAGCTTGGCTGGGTCAGGAAGAATGCCATCCTTGGACACGACGTACCCAAGGATGGTGAGTTGCCGTGCTGCAAAGCGGCACTTCTTCAGATTTAGTTGCAAGCCGGCATTGCTGACACGTGCAAAAACTTCTTTCAGACGTTGGAGGTGCGTAGAGAAATCTGGAGCGAACACCACAACGTCATCGAGGTAACACAAGCACGTGTGCCATTTCAAGTTGCGCAGAACGGTGTCCATCATGCGCTCAAAGGTCGCAGGTGCATTACATAGACCAAACGGCATGACGTTGAATTCGTACAAGCCGTCGGGTGTGATGAACGCAGTCTTCGGTCGAGCGTCATCAGCCATGGGTACTTGCCAGTACCCCGAGCGCAGATCGAGAGAAGAAAAAAATTCGGCTCCGTGAAGGCTGTCAATTGCGTCATCGATGCGCGGCAGTGGGTAAACATCCTTGCGAGTGATCTTATTGAGCCGTCTGTAGTCTACACAGAACCGCGCAGAACCATCTTTCTTCGCAACAAGAACAACAGGAGACGCCCATGGACTGTCCGAGGGCCGAATAACGTCGCGTCTGAGCATATCATCAACCTGCTCGTTAATTTCCCGACGTTCAGCAGGCGACACGCGGTAGGGACGTTGCCGTAATGGTAGATGGGCACCAGTGTCAATACGATGCGTAACAGCGGACGCACGACCGAGAGAACTTCGCCCGACATCGAAAGAAGAACGATATTCTCGCAACAGGTTCAGAAGCTGGGAACGCTGTACCGACGTGAGGTTGTCATCAATGCTAGGGCCAAATACATCAGGAGATGACGAATCAGAAGTGGAAACAGCACTGATGGTACGCAAATTGGGACAACGCGAGTCATCAGGTACGTCCAGGACTTGTGCGTTATCCACTGGTTCTACTCTGCCGAGACATTCCCCTCGAACCAAGGTAACAGTGTACGGGGATGGGTTGGTCACGAAAATAGAGGCGTTGCCCTGGGTGATTTGCACGGTCGCGAAAGGTACTAGCAACCCTTTCCTTCGGCAAGCACGGTCGGATGGCGAAACGAGTGCAATTGTGTCGGAGAGTCCAGCGCAGTAGACAGATACACCCATCGTGGAGCTTGGAGGCACTATGGTATCGTCTTTCACGAGAATCTTGCTCACTTTCGAAGAACTGTCTTCCGGCGTCAAATGTGAGAAGGGGGAGAGTTCAATTTCGGCGGCGGCACAATGGATGACGGCGTCGTTGCGGGATAGAAAATCCCACCCCAGGATGACGTCATGAGAGCATGCGGGAATGATGATGAATTGGGCGACATACAGAACGTCCTGAACGACAACGCGAGCTGTGCACCCTGCTGTAGGATGGATACGATGCAAACCGGCGGTACGAAGGGACAATCCAGAAATTGGCGTCGTCACTTTACGAAGCAAGCGGCAAAATTTTTCGTCCATAACAGATACTGCAGCTCCTGTGTCAATAAGAGCAGATGCGTGAACACCGTCCACAAGCACGTCAATGACATTAGATGGGCGGCTCTGAGGGCTTTCACAATGCGATAGCATCGCAGTCCTTGCCTCGGGGACTGCGACGACTAGTTTTCCCGCTCGTGAGCAGCTGAACTTGGCCGCATGGGGGACGGGGAACGACGTCGTGGAGACGGTGACCTACGAGAAGATGAAGCTAGGCGAGTTGGCGGTGGCATAGACGGCGTTTCCTCGTGATAGGTACGCCTAATCTGGCCAGCAACAGGCGACGAGATATGGGGCGTCTGTACGCGAGTGCAGTAACGTGCTACGTGGCCGGCGTAACCGCAGGCAAAGCAAATGGGCCGGTTGTCGGATGTGCGCCATCGGTTCGCCGGGGTAGGTCTTGTCCATGACGCAAGAGCCGATGGACGGAACGGTGGCTGGAAAGGCTGCAGGGGGTGCTGGAGCTGAGTCTGAGAGGTCACGTCAACATACGTAGCCGGCATACCCGCTGCAAAGGATGGAGGTCGTGCGGCAGCTTCGGCGTAAGTCAGTGGGGCGGGCGCTTGAACGACTGGAGGCGGCCTGGGGACCACTGGGGCGTAACTTGGGGGTACAGGAGCCGGAAGCTGTTGTGGGTGGTACGCAGGCATAACCTCCGCTATTTCCTGCTCAATCGCTCGGCGGATGGGGGGGGAAATGGTAGTGGCCGATTGTTGAGCAGCCGGTGGGTGGGCGAAGGGCAGGAGAGAGAACTGCCGTGCGATTTCCTCACGTATGAAGGACTTGAGGTCTGCCAGCAGTGCCACCTGGTCACAGCTCGCCTCCAAGCCTGCAAGCCCTGCATCTCGTGGTGTTGAGCGACGGGTCATCGAACGCTGCCGGCGGAGCTCCTCGTAGCTCTGGCACAGCGTGATGACCTCAGCTACTGTGCCTGGGTTTTTGGCCAGCAGCATCGTGAAGGCATCATCGGCAATGCCCTTCATGACGTTCCGGATCTTGTCTGATTCGGACATGCTGTCGTTGCATTTCTTGCATAGGTCCAAGACGTCTTCAATGTAGCTGGTGAATGATTCACCGGCCTGCTGAGCGCGTTCGCGTAAGCGCTGCTCGGCTTGCAGCTTACGAACGGCAGGGCGGCCAAAAACGTTGGTGATAGCGGTCTTAAAATCGGGCCAGGTTGCGAAATCAGACGCGTGGTTGTTATACCACATGCCGGCCACACCCGCGAGGTAGAAAACCAGGTTGCCGAGTTTACCTGCCTCGTCCCAATGATTGGGGACGCTGACGCGTTCGTACATGACGAGCCAGTCCTCGACGTCGGTGCCATCCGCGCCGGTGAAGACAGGTGGGTCGCGGATGCGGGGGACACCGGAACATGGCGTCGGCGCAGGAGGAAGCGTTTGCTGGGCGGCGTCTTGTTGCATGGTTGAAGGCACGGTACGGGATCTAAGCTCCAAGGGCATCGAATGTGAACCGAAGATGTTTGAAGGGCACAGCACTCTCCACCAAAATGTTAAGGCGTTTAATAGCCGGTCCACAGCGAGCAAGCACAATGGCGACAGTAACAGTCAAGCACGGGCTCTCAGTGCGAGCGGCGTCCTTGTTGGGTAGCCCCACTAGAAGGTACTCAAGAGTTCGACCCATTTCATAGTTCGGAGGCTTCGCTACAGCAGCTACGATTCGGCAGAGCTTCACTCGGGCGGTGCTTGCAGCTAGCTTGATTTGGCGATACATCAGTTTTGGTAGCATGCATGACAAGACTTCGGCACCTGTGTGCCTTGTTCGTTTACATTAGAACACTCGCTGATGTTTTACCTCTTTCAGCCTCCCGTTAAATCAGGAGAGTGGCTATGCGGGCATCTCAAACATGCTCTCCTCAGGCTTTGAACAAGAGCTGGCATCGCGTTATTGCGATCAGAGCTGCAGCACAATTGTAATGAGCCGATTGTATTGCGAGCTTGGGTTATTGTCTTGCTAACTTGTACATAGCCATGCACATGTTTGCACTTCCTAACCTCGACTGCGGAATCGTAAATGAGTGGGATTTCGAATGACTGCTCTGCTGCTTCAATGAGCGTACCACGAGAAGTGGGAAATCTGCCGGGAAGTTACTTCAGCTCGCTTTGGTAGCTTAGTGTTGCACTTCCAAGTTTGAAGCCACGGGTTCGATCTCAATTGTAATGGCTGAATTCTTATGCTGCTCAATTGTAAAAACACTTGTGTGCCTACACACAAATTAATTAGTAAATGCAATAGCTAGATTTCTTCACAATGACAATGATGAGGGGCACCAGTTAATTGCATTTAGCTGAGCATAGTAATGTTCAAGGGGCTTAAGCAATTTAAGCGTGATTTACTTCTTCGAAGGCGATGCCTTTCACATGAATTTCAAGTCACGATTCGTTTCCGAATAGCAACATGGGGCTTGGACTCCCAATTTAACTTATTGGTGTGTTGTAATGTTACCCCTTGATTTATTCCGACTGCAAGGAAGAAATATTTATTGCCAGTTAGCCAGTTAGTTTTTTTTGTTTTTTTTTTATATTACCCAGAGTTATGACCAAATGATTTAGATTTGTTTCATTCAATGGACGATTAGGCAACTCCCACGAAGCCATGTTTCTTCTGTATTTTGTTGAGTACTTTTTGTTATTCCTTCATAAGTTTGTGATCAATTCATGGCATGCTGCATGGTTTTCTCTTGTTAGTTTGAAGCAGCTTAGTTTTCGTATCATTTAGTGTTTTAGTTGGCAAGCTAGATGCATCCACCAAGCTCGAAACTTTTTTTCAGCACGAGTTCAAACATTAAGTTCTGTACTCTGTTGAGTTCCGTGATGTCTAAGTTCTAAGCTTCAATTCCGTCTTGATAACTAATAAATACATTGTTTCAGTATGTGAAATATTTAGGTGTTCTTTCATAAACATGTCCTCGCCTTACTGTCATGTTCTTTGTATTAGTTTTTTCTATCTTTTTTTTTCTAATTTTTTTCTATCTTTTCAGGCAATATTATTGACTGTGCCTTCACGCTGACATTTAACAACAAGTATGACAAACTGCTTGAAGCGGTGCGAGATGCCACTAATACTGGAATAAGGGTAAGTACATTGTCGTACGATTTGCCAAAGCTTTACCAAAACCCAAATGATTCCTCAAATGGAACTTCCTCTACTATGATTGGTTTCGTACCTGAATGATGCAACCCAATTCATGCTTCAATAGACTACTGTTGAATAGAACATGTCTTAGTTCCTTCAGGTTCTGTTTGTACAGTCGCCGACCGATAGATAGGACACCGACTATTAGAACTTACTCAATAATTCAGACAGCTGTGCGGCACCACCGATGGCCTTATAGAAGTAGTGTGTTAAGACGACTGATATTTTGGACAGCTGCCAGATCTGCATACGATAATATGGACTGCACGCTGAATCGCCGGCCATTATCTCCTCCGGTACCCATAGCATACAAAGTATGGCCTCAGAAATAAAAAAACGAAAGTGAATTGCTGATCTGTGAGGCTTTATTTCGATTGCCTCAAAGCTTTATAACAGGAAAGGCTGATCTTGGCGGCACTGTTCAACTGTGGGAGGTCATGTCAACGTCACGAACATCTTAGATTCGAGTTCTGGAATTCCAGCGCAGTTATGGCTCTTTACTGCTATCCCCACCATTCTGTCGGATGTGTCTGCGATATTACGTTCTGCTTAATTCTGTGCACATTCAGTTTTGTGTGAAGACCTGCTTTATGTTGCACTCTGCTGTCCCAAAAGAGATGCGTTAAATTGCACTAACAGTGACACTCAAATCAAGAATTTGAAGGTGCTGTATTGTTCACGCATGCTGCCGCATGTGTTGCTGTGCTTGAGAAAGCCAGATGAAATACATCGGTGACTTGATGTCAGCCATGACCCTGCTTGCTAATGCCGGGAAGGCAGTGTTGGCAGCCACGATCAGCAATTGTTTCCAGCATGCTGGATTCACGTTACATAGTGAGCCCGACACTGCAGCTGAATGACCCGACGATGCAACTGAAGAGCCGCCGCCCAGCATGAGCTCAAGTGTGTACGTTGTTAACGACCTGTGAGGTTGAGGTGTGCCGATTCCTGACCCAGTTACCTTTGAAGACTTTGCAGACATTGACAGTGCTGTTCGTCGTGGGCCGAATTGAACAATCGCGTCATAATTGAGCTGGTTCTGCAACATTCAAACAGTCATTCTGACTCTGATGATGACGACGCTTTGCATGCTCTGAAGCTGACGCATGTGGACCTGTCTGGGGCCCTCGCTGTTCTTTAGCCATCGTGCAGCGAGCATACCACGCTGGCAGAAATACAGGTGGACTTGGTCGCACGTAATCGGAAGTACATGCAGCAACGCATTGACCGCTTTTTCTGGCCACCAGGTCGCTGAAATGTCAAAAAGGTTTTTTTTTCCTGACGCATTTGTTCTTTTTTTTTTCAGGCATTCGATGATACGGACTAATTTACGTTCTTTGTAGAGTGCAAATCATCGGTCGTTGATTGTAATCACAAACAAGCAGTGAAATTCCAGTCGTGGTTTAGCACTGACGAACTGTATATTTTTGGTCAACAGTTTTGTATTCTTCCTTTTGTTCAAGATTGGCAGTACAGGAGCGTATGCGTCCTTCCAAACTACCGAGAAACAATGTTCTTTACTTTTTCTTTTGCATTGCAGACAGCCGGGATAGATGTAAGGCTTTGTGACATTGGCGAGGCTATCCAGGAGGTTATGGAATCTTATGAAGTGGAACTTGATGGCAAGACATACCAGGGTGAGAGCATAGCTTTTCCATGAAAAACAGTTCATACATATCTCTTAGCTCGAGTACATCCAAAAGTAACAGGGAGTGCAAGAACCTTACAAATATAATCTTAAAAAACAGTTATTACAAACAAAAGACGTATGCAGGGGCTGCCTCAGAACAGGATGGCACCCACACGAATAGATGGGGATCCCTAGCATGGGACCCCATTGGTGTTGGCTGCTACTTGGGCTCATTGAACCAAGACCTTCTGGGCCCGAATGTCAGAACAGCTAGGCAGGGTAGCCTCTCACTCCTCCCGGGTTGGGTTGGGGATATAGGGTATAGCAGGCTTGTAGGGGCAGGTTCACACCATGTGGTAGATGTCCCGAGACATTTCCCCACAGTGTGAGCAACTGTCGGAAAAAGTGGGATCGAAGTGTTTGAGTGCTGCCGGCATAGCATAGTGTTGGTGAAGAGTCGGAGCAAAAGTAGCTCTTCCGTTTTCGCCTTTGCATGGGCATAAATGAAGGCTGTGGTCGGATTAGTAATACAATTGAATCGACTCATAGCGATCCCAGATATAATGATCTATCGGTTATAACAGCCACATTTTGGTGCACTTAAAATTCTTATATGCTATCTTTTGAAACTGCGTCCACATACAGTTAAACATGCTTATAATAAACCTCCATATAAGGGATTCCTCGATATAACAAAGTTTTTTTATTCGCCATCATCACTCCATAGAAGCACATGTATTTGTGACCTCTATGTAACAAAGTAACAGAGGGAGACAACCTTGATATAACGAAGGAATTTTAAAATTTTAAATAAGGAATTTATGAATAAGGAATTTTCGGCACGGACAACCTAGAAATTTTGCCTTGGATTTCGGTACGAGCATGCATCTTCCATGGGTGCCCCGCTGCCGACCAAGTGCGAAGCAGCTGCGGTGCACACGGCGCAGCAGACGAGAGCGAGCACTCCTGATTGCGTGCGAGTGAACGGGCAGGCGGCTTGTGCCCCATGAGGTGGTGTTGCAGCCATTTTTGCCCCTGCGAACTCATGTGCCCATGTGCCCCTTATCCCTCCAAACCAAAAAAAAAAAAAAAAAAAAAGAAAACTACTTCTAAGTTTGCAATGCCTCGCTTTTAGTTAGAATCTCATATGTAGAACCGCCCTGCATATGGAGGGTGGTTTACTGAATAGTTCTCTGCTGTATCTGTCTCTCTGTTCCTGTTGTTGTTTACTCTTTGATATTGAAGCCGTGCGCGCGTGCATGGTTTCACTGCGCACGCAATTTGCGGCCGTCAAAAATGTCCAGCATTGCTTTTGTTTTTTCTAAATTTTTTTTATGCGGGCAACCGTGTCATCACCACCGAGGGGATGTCAGGTTAGGCGCTGATGGTAACCCTGCGAGACCACGGTGCCGACCGATCTTCAGAGGTTGGCTCGTCACGCGCTTCCATCTTGTGCCGCGCTGACAGTTCGCAGGCTCGTAGCTTTTGCGATTAGCCGGTTAGTTCTGGCAACAACACGAAGGTGCATTGAATACAATGCAGTGAGCCTGATAGCAAAAATCATATCGCGGAACTCCTACAAAACGCTGGTGTCAGCAAAGACGGCCGCTCCAGGGAGTGGTCTCTTTTCGCACACTCCCTTCGTGTTGAAAGCGCACTGATACTTGCGGAAATAGCAAGGGTGCCAGCGATTGCGACCGCCTTTATAATCGTAGTTTATTGTTTGCTGAGCAAACCTCCCCACCCCGGGTTTTTTTCATGCTCGTTCAAGACGGTGGTTTCCTTTCTGTTTGTGCATTCGACAGCAGTTAAAACACGCGGGGGATGTTACCTTGTGCGCCTTCCAGATTATAGAAATGGGCCGACTCATTTGATCTCTGCTTCAGCAGCGCTTGCGCGCTTTTACCCACTCGTGAAAGTTACGATGCGCCGGGGCATGTTATCAATTTGGACTTGTTACAGAACATGGCAGCAACGGCAAAAACCCGCCAAGTGTTTTCATATAATTGCTGTTGCCTTTCCTCTTTCCTCTGTCGCAATTTTTTTTGTAATTTCTCTCTCTCTTCGCAACATTTCCTTTTAACATCTTTCATTCCCCTCACCCCTTTCCCCAGCACAGGGTAGCCAGCCGGTCTAAGAACTGGCTAACCTCCCTGTCTTGCCGCTTAAACTTTCTTCCTCCTCCTTCCTCCTCCTGTTGCAATGGTAACACAGTTTTTTTCTGCTAAATAAGAGTTTTGGGTTAACTCTGCATACAGGCTCCTTTCTCTTTAATTTGTACATTTATTTTTTGAATTATCGCGCCATACCTCTATATAACAAAATCCTATTTATAAAAAAGTTTTTGGGAATTCATAAATTTTGTTATATGCAGGTTTAGCTGTGTAGCGAACATTTTTCAAGACCACCTACTGTTACATTGAACGCTTCAGGCACGGTTACGATAAAAATGTGGTGCATACAAAGCTAAAAAACAGCTAAAACGGGTTTTCTAAAGCATGAGAAAGGTGCTCGCACATGCTTTCCCTGCTATCTTACTCGTCGCGAAGGCAGCCTAGATGACAAGCGTCGTACGCTCACTGCAGAGTGAGGTTGCTTACATTTCAGACATTTCTGCAGCGGCAGAAGGACAGTGAGGAATGAGAATGGCACCCACAACTAGTTGGGTGGGAATCCCTAGTGCGGAACCCTATTGATGCCGGCTACTGCCTTGGCCCGTTGAACCAATGCTCTTTGGGCCCAAAGGTCAGAACATCATAGCAGGGTAGCCTCCCATTCCTCCTAGGTTGGGTTGGGGATAGGGTTATACACCTTGTGCAAAATTGCTGCCATCTTTTGGCCATTGTGTGCATACTGCCTTGTTCGAGGCTCGAGCGCGGGGCAGTCCGCACAGTCCGCGCGTGTTTACGTATTCGTAAGGTATAGCGACGTGAGGCATGTATTGGCCAATAATCGCAATGCCAACGTATTGCTGCGTCCCTTGCTGCACAGAGAGGAGCTCGGAATTCTGAAGGATGAAAGATGAGCCCCTTGTTATTTTTTCAATCTTTTATTTTATTTATTTATTCACATACTGCAGCCCATTAAGGGCTATAGCAGGAGTGGGTGAAAAAAAACAGCAGTGAATTACAAAAGTACCACTTCCGGGAACACACTACAATATAACACACAAACAAAATACAATATACATGGCAATTCCATTCAGTACAAAAATAAACATCCAATGAATGGGCACTGCGGGGCGTACATATTAACAGAACAAAGCAAGAAACTATTGGTTAGATACGACTTCTAAGAGAAGGCAGGAATTGATTTATCGATGCACTCCTAATCTCACCCGGCAGTAAATTCCATTGTTCTATCGTTCTAGGAAAAAAGCTAAATTTGAATAGATTGGTGTGTGCGTGAAAAGGGGCGAGGTTTAGGGCATGATTATTTCGAGTAACGGTTGGCATAGCATACGTAAGATAGCTGTTATCGGAGAGACGGTTAACTGAGTGAACGATGGCATGCAAGAATTTGAGCGACTCAATATCTCGTCGAGTAGAGAGTGAGGTTAGATTTAAAGTAGTAACGGCGGATGTAGGCGAAAAATGGTGGTGATAACGTCGACAAATGAAACGGATTGCTTTTTTTGCACAGATTCAATTTGTTTTATTTCTCTTTTTTGTACGGACACCAAACGATACAGGCATAGTCAAGAACTGGACGAATTAGTGTTTTGTACATTAGTAATTTAGTTTCATATGGAGAAGTTCTGAGGGTACGTCTTAGGTAGCCTAGTTTTTTAAGAGATTTGGTGCAGACTGAATTGATATGTTTAGACCAGGAGAGGTTGGTGGTGAAAATCACACCAAGTTATTTATAATCTGAAACCCTTTGGAGCATTAGGTCATTGAAAGAGTATTTGAAAACGGAAGTCTGCGTTTTGGTAGTAAACGACATCGAGACAGTTTTACGGAAATTGATATTCATTTGCCATGTGTCACACCAAGAGCAGAAGGCACTAAACGAATCATTGAGAAGATAGTGATCTTGAACGGAGTTAATGGTGTTATATAGAACGCAGTCATTGGCGTAGAGACGTAATTTACAGGTAATAGATTGTGGTAAGTCATTAATAAAAATCAAAAATAATAAAGGACCAAGAACGGACCCTTGTGGTACCCCTGATGTGACTTTGATTTGAGATGAATTGCCAGAGTTAAAGCTAACGTATTGGGAGCGATTAAACAGAAAATTGGCAATTAGGTTTACTAGACTGGAATTTTTTAGGATGGCACCGAGTTTTTTGAGCAACTTAGAATGCGAAACAGTGTCAAAAGCTTTTGCAAAATCAATGAATATTACGTCGACCTGGTGGCTGCAGTCAAGATTTGCAGAAATGTCATGGGTAAATTCTGTCAATTGGGTTAAAGTGCTGAATCCCCTACGAAAGCCATGCTGCAGATTAGATAAGACGTTGTTAGTCTCAAGAAAGTCGATTATATGTTTATAAATGATGTGCTCCAACAGCTTGCCGGAATGTGGTGTCAGCGAGATGGGACGATAGTTTGGCAAAAGCTGCTTATCACCAGACTTATAAATCGGCCGAACCTTGGCCAGTTTCTAGGCACTAGGAAAAACACCCGAGGATAAACATTTCTGAAATACGATGGTAAGGTAACGAGATGTCCATAACGCATACAGAATTAAAAAAGAGTTTGGAATACCATCGGGACCGTCTCCCTTTTTTGCGTCTAGATTCAGAATAAGATTCAACACACCAGCATGACTGATAGTTACATCAGTAATTGAGCCTATATCGGAAGGGGAGTTAAAGGCAGGGGCAACATGATTATCGACGGAAAATACAGAGTGGAAGTAAGTATTAAACGCATGGGATATTTTCTGGTCATCAGTAATAGTTCCACCGTCAATCAAGAATGAGGAGGAAGAGCAGCTACTAGGCAGAACTGATGTCCAGAATTTGCGAGGATTATTTTTGAGTAAAGAGTGTAATGTAATCTGATGACGTTGATGATGATGTAATCTGTTGACGTTTCCAGCGTGTGCTCCGGCTACTGCTCCTGAAACACATGTTTGCGTTCTTTTTTCTAAGCAAGTAAGACGTGCAATAGCATTTGTACTTCTGTTTCCTCGAATTGCTGCATGTCGAAGCTAGACAGTTATTGCGACATTTTCACTAGTAGCCGTTTACCAGTGAAAACGAATCTCACGCTTCTACAGACGATCAGACTCTAGTCTGACCATCTGTTTTGAATGATGAAGAGCCCCAAGTACCCGGACAACCTTTGTATCATGATGTCTGTAGCAGGCAGCGCTTCGGATGGTATCCCTCTGTTATTCTCTTCCTTTGTGCAGAGAGTGCAGCCGCATTATAGAAGTGAAATGTTTTGCATGTTTGAGCACTGAGTGTTCTTGTTTTTTTTAATCTGCAGTGAAGGCCATTCGCAACCTTAATGGTCACTCAATTGGTCCATACCGGATCCACGCTGGGAAGACAGTGCCTATTGTGAAGGGAGGAGAAGCTGTGAGAATGGAGGTGAGCGCACTCTGCGTCTTGATTTAGCAGTGTTCTGGTGGGAGTTGGCTGTTTCATAGTGTTCATAGTTGGTATGGCTGTGTTTCTTCATTTCTTGGTATATCATCTCATTTGTTCCACCCTGTAAAAAGTTGCGTCTACAGCTTGGTAAATTTGGCTAAGTCAGCCTTGCAATGTAACTTATTTGTTGTAACTTTTTTAATTACTTATTGTAACTTCCTTGTAATGACCTTATTTGTACCAACGGGGTTATTAGCCCCATTATAGCCCCATTATAGCCCCATTATATTTGGCCTAGATTCACTAACGTTTTGCTAGGCTGATAAAGCAATGGTAGGAGCTGCTAAGTCGTGTTTCCTAGCTGACTCCAAAAAAAATGAGAAAGCACGAAGGCCAATTTTGTTGTAGCTCTTTTACCGATCCCAAGATACCTTCAGAGAAAACCAAGTGCGGTAAAATATTGGGGAGAATAATTACGGAAATTGCTGGAAAAGTATTTAAAAAAAATTATAGCTCCGCAACGACCCTGCCAGACGTCATCATTCTTGGCTTGTCAGAAAGAGAATTTCTCCATCTTCGAATTTCCTGCTTCTGCTGGCTCCTTCATTCCGAAACAAGCTCATACCCATGTCACAGGGGCACTAAATGTCTTTTAAGCAAAAAGTCTTTCTCCGAAAAAGAGTATCACGCTCAGACACACGACCCAGATAGCGATCTCTATTTCAGAAGTTGTCTTTTCTGGAAACAGCATTCGATGAACTCTTCTACGGCGGTAAAAGAGTAGCCTTGAAACCTGTGGGTGCCAGCGATTTCCAACATGGCAGCGCCCATGAATACTTGACCGCTGGCTTCAATCTAAACTTGCCCTTAACGCTCACCCAAAGCGGTCACAGAAACAAATGAATTGTCTAATTAACTATCGCTTTGTGCGACTTAAGATCAGGACAAAATATCAGGTAGGCTCTTTTGTTACTGGCGGGATGAGCTGCGTGTTTGACCATGCGTTCTAATTAAGCACCGAGAATTCGATAGTGGTTCATAGAAATATTGTAGTGTAGTTACGAATAAATTGCTGCCAAAGCTCCGAGACATAAATCTAAAGCAAATATAGGGGTCACTCGGGAACTTATAGCCCATAGAGCGCACAGCATCAACATGACTTGTAGCGGAGGGCACCAGGATCGATGGGTGCAGCCATGTCTCATTTTTTCAGACGCTGCCATATCTGCTCGCCGTACGTGTGCGTGCAGACACCAGGGGGACGCTTTGCAGGCAGTGCAACACGGTTGAAAACATGTGGAGGGTCTCATCGCATGTAATTTAGACTAAGGGTCTCTGTAGCCTTCACAGTGCTGAATGGAACTTCTGAGACATAGTTATAGAATGCATCGGAAGTATCATGTCGTGACGCTTGGATTTGCACCACATCATTTCGCACAAACAGGAAAAGCGTGCTTGGCACTGGTGTGTGTACTCACCATTTCAGTAGTCTGAAGGTCTTTGGCCATACCTGGGGACCAAGCAACCAAGCGGCACATGGAAAAGGCATCGTCTGCAGTGGTCGGAGGTGGACACCTGAAGTTTGATTTAATCAGACCGTGGGAAGATAAGCGCTTCCTTAACTAGTGCAATAAACCTTCACATTAGGGCTTATTCATCTGTTATTCGTCAATTTATTTGGAGGCACGAGCCACTCAGCAAGTCTTGAATCGGTATATCGAGATGCATCGCTTTATTTTCATTGCTTCTTCTTTAACTGCTCGCGCCATGCTTTCGGTAATGTCTTCGAAAGAAAACATCAAAAGGAGATCCTTGGTGCCGTGCGTCTGCACCGCAACCCCTCTTTGTTGAAAGTCTTCTCACCTTTGTAAAAGACTGCTTAGGTAAAAGACCTTTTGTGCGCGCGTGTGATGCAGGTGTTACAAAAAGCAATAGTTTCGAGGTCTTCGATTGTTGTATCTGCCATGTTGCTTCAGCACACCTGGCCATTGGTCAGATTGTCACTCCGGGTGAGCGTCGTCTGCTACTAGCTCTTCGCGGGCTCACATCTTTCTAAAATCGTGCTAATTAGTGTCGCATTCACTTTCGTTCTCCGTTATTAGTTCGACGATCATTTAGAATATAATTATGTTTTAGTTTGGCAGCAACAAGCAGAAGCTCAATGATCATATTGCTACGTAGCTGACGTGTCAGCGGTGAAAAGACAACGAGGAAGTGGTCTGTCGGTTGTGCGTGCTGTCCTCCATCTTAGTCGACGCCATACGCATTAGTTTGAATATAGATTTTAAATAGACACGCCTCGTGTCATTTTTACGTAACATCTTTGTGGTGGAAGTGCTGGGTACTTCCCCGTCTTCATCACGAAGCTCCGCAACGGCCGCATCATCATAGGTCCAACCATGTCACAGGTTGAACAACCATCGTCTTCGCCACCTGCCCCTACCGTGGCTTCTACATACGTCGTTCTACCTCCTGCTCGTGATCCCGGTGTATTTTCCGGTCAGGATGGCGTTGACGTCTACAAATGGATCAACCGGTACGAACGGGTCAGCGCAAGCTATAGGTGGGACCCGACTCTTATGCTTGCCAATGTGCTTTTTTACCTCGATGGCCCACCGCGCGTGTGGCTCGAGACGCACGAAGCGGAGATTACGAGCTGGGACTCCTTTAAAGAAAAGATCCGCGACCTTTTTGGCGACACCATTGGGCGGCAGATCGCAGCGCGGAATCAACTGGCGGCCCGTGCACAGACGTCGACGGAGTCGTACGTCGTGCACATTCACGACGTCATCGCCCTATGCCGCCAGATTGACGAGCACATGAGTGAGTCGGAGAAAGTGGCCCATGTGCTGAAAGGCATAGCAGACGACGCATTTAATCTACTAGTTTACAACAACGTTGCCACCGTCGACGCCATCATTAAAGAGTGCCGGCGCTTCGAAGAAGCCAAGAGCCGCCGTATTACTCAGCGATTCACCCGGCTGCCCAACACGGCCGCGACCTCATCGTGTGAAGCCGCCCGTCAGTCCCCCACGTATGACAACGTCACATGTATTGTTCGTCGGGAAATCGAAGCCGCCTGTCCGGCTCCTCTTCAGCCACCCGTTTTCGCAACGCCTGCCTCTGACCAACAACAGCCGTCAGTGGCGTTAATACAAGCTGTGGTGAGGCAGGAGTTTGCGAACCTCGGACTTCCTTCAGCATGTCCCCTGACTCGCCCTGAAGTCCCGTCCTACTCTTGAGGACACGCTCGCCGTTCACCTCCAACAATGCCCTTCCGTAACCCTTCGTAATGGCGAACACCCGATGACCGACCTATTTGTTTTTCCTGCCACCAGCCTGGGCACGTTTCTCGCTATTGCCGCCGCCGTTGGTCAAACCAACCACGTCAGACTTTCTCTACCTCGGCGCTCATGCATCCGACGAGCCCTCGACGTTCAGACGCCACACCCTTCAATTTCTATTCGTCGTCATCTTACGAGCCTTCCATTGACGCCCCTTTGCCCGGTCGCCGCTACCCTGGCGCCCCTTCGTCCGGCCGCCGCAGCTCTCGGTCCCCGTCGCCGCTACGTCGCCAATCCCGCTCTCCGCCATCTCGGCGCTTTTCCTCGCTGAGCTTCTCTGGACGACCGCAGCAGGAAAACTAGATATTGCAGCTTATAGAGGTGAAGCTGCAATACCAATGACGATCGAAAATCCTCTACTGACGCTTCCCACGCACCATAGCCTGCTTGAAGTACAAGTCGACCATGTTCCTGTGACCGCCCTCATTGACACAGGTGCGCACCTGTCTATTATGAGCGCTTCTCTACGCTGCCGCTTACAAAAGATTATGACGCCATCTACGACGCAGGCAATACGTGTTGCCGATGGCGGTACTGTACCAGTAATCGGAATGTGCACTGCTCGTGTCAGCATTGCCGGTCGTCGCGCCGTGGTCCTTTTTGCCGTGCTAGCCTGCTGCCCTCATGACCTCATACTTGGCCTTGATTTCCTTTCGGCACACTCGGCCTTAATTGATTGTTCGTCTGGTACCCTCAGCCTTGATCTACCAATCTTTGCCGACTACTCTGCAAAGCCCACCAGCCGCTTGAGCCCAACCACTTTCGTTCGCCTGCCACCTCGAGCCGTCACGTACGTGTCTTTGTCATCGACCCCTCCCATTCCTGACGGTGATTATATCGTTACGCCAATTACTGACGTTCGGCTGACGCGCAGTGTTACTGTGCCCTATACCATCGCGACCATAGCGGATAACTGTGTGTTACTTCCGCTCCTTAACTTTGGTTTCACCCCTCAAGTGTTGCCCTGCCAGATGTCTCTAGCCCAGCTAACTGCCATAACAGAGGACGATGTCAGTGTTGTCGCTGTATCTGCTCCTGATCGAAGCGCAGTCTCACGGTCACCCAGCTCAGACGATGGTATGTTTCGAAACATGATTGGATCGGAGCTGTCGCCTCACCAGGCCGACGCTCTCTGCCAAGTTTTGGCCTCATACAGTGACATTTTCAACACCGACGATCGTCCCTTGGGCCAGACTAAAATTGTCACTCACCGAATCAACACTGGTGACTCTGCGCCCATTCACCGTCGGCCGTACCGCGTGTCAGCATCTGAGCGAGAAGTGATTCAGAAAGAAGTGGCCAAAATGCTTACGAAAAACGTAATCGAACCATCAACGAGCCCTTGGGCATCTCCCGTGGTATTAGTAAAAAAGAAAGACGGCTCGTGGCGTTTCTGCGTTGATTATCGCCACCTCAACAAAATTACCAAAAAAAAGACGTGTACCCTCTACCACGCATTGACGATGCCCTTGATTGCCTCCATGGCGCCACCTTCTTTTCATCTCTCGACCTCCGATCTGGCTGCTGGCAAATTGCTGTAGATGACATGGACCGAGAAAAGACAGCCTTCGTTACCTCTGACGGCCTTTACCAATTCAAGGTCATGCCGTTCGGGCTCTGCAACGCTCCAGCGACCTTCGAGAGAATGATGGACACGCTCCTACAAGGATTTAAATGGTCGACATGTTTGTGTTACCTGGACGACGTGATCATTTTCTCACCTACCTTTGCAATCCACCTTGAACGTCTTTTGACCATTCTATCCATATTTCGACGGGCCGGCCTGCAGCTCAATTCCTCCAAGTGCCACTTCGGTCTTCGTCAGATTACCGTATTGGGTCACCTTGTTGACGCTGCCGGCGTACGGCCAGACCCGGCGAAAGTACGCGCTGTAACAAACTTCTCAGTCCCACGCTCTGTTCATGATGTTCGCAGTTTTGTGGGCCTCTGCTCCTACTTTCGCCGGTTCGTGAAAAACTTTGCGGCACTCGCACGGCCACTCACCGACCTTCTGAAACAAGGCGTCCCATTTTCTTGGGGCCCTCCTCAAGCTGACGCCTTCTCTCAGCTAATCACCGCTCTAACGACACCTCCTATTCTTGCACATTTCGACCCCGATGCTCCCACAGAAGTGCGAACAGACGCGAGTGGTCACGGAATTGGTGCAGTTTTGGCGCAAATTCAGCGGGGCAACGACCGTGTAATCGTGTACGCGAGCCGTCTGCTTTCTAAGTCTGAACGCAATTATTCTATAACAGAACGGGAATGTCTCGCTCTTGTTTGGCCGGTTTCGAAATTCCGTCCTTACTTGTATGGCCGCCCTTTCCGTGTCATCACAGATCACCACGCGCTGTGTTGGCTTTCTTCTCTGAAGGACCCCACTGGACGACTTGGTCGTTGGGCATTACGCCTACAAGAGTATTCCTACTCGGTTGCTTGTAAGTCTGGGCGTCTCCATCTGGACGCCGATTGCTTATTCCGCTACCCTGTTGATCAGCCCGACGAACCAGACATCGAGCCTAGCCTCAGCGTCATGTCAATGTCCCAGTTTCTTCAGATTGGTGATGAACAACGTCGTGATGCTTCTCTGCGACAACTTATTGACCGTTTCGAATCTGCTCCGAACGACACGTCACTTCCCATGTACGTCCTCCTTAATGGCACGCTGTACCGTCGTAGCCTCCAGCCAGATGGCCCTGAGCTCCTTCTTGTCGTGACGAAAAATTTGCGTTCAACCGTGCTGCACGAGCTTCACGATGAACCAACTGCTGGTCATCTGGGTGTATCTCGGACGTACGACCGCGTGCGTCGCCGCTTCTTTTGGCGCGGTCTCGCCCGGTCCGTTCGCCGTTACGTG